>NC_136736.1:21780000-21962500 GCF_936440315.1 Barbus barbus | reverse complement strand
TTTTCTTGGAACATCTGTGATGTCTATGTTTAGATTCAGTATGGTTATGTTGTTATATAAGCAGAATTTCCCTCATAAATCAGAGGAATTCATTGACATTCTAAGCACTCTCTTGACTCGCAATGCATATGAGGAAATTAAGAAGAGCGTATGTTCTGTGTATCTGTGCATGAGATTGCAGCTGTGATGGAGAGAGAGGGAGACAGAGCAAACAATATGCAGCTCGCATAAAATCTGTTCAACACGAATCAAGTTTGAATGAATGCACTGATGCAAACTCTCAGCATTTTGATGCAAGATATGCATCCTATCAATGTCAAACCTGCCAACTAACCATGTATGCGTTGACTTTAATCATAAGTACACATAAAACATCACTGTTGTTAATGAAAATGTATTAATTTTCTTTATTTATTCAGTAGAAAGTTGTCAACTTTGATATTCAAACAGATAAATATTTAAGAATTAAGGTGTCAAAATATGTCCAAAAGACAGTATTTAGAACTGGTTCATACCAATTAGACGCCAATATAGTTGTTAGTTTTTACTGTAGCATATTCTTGTTGTTGCAACAGGGTTCACTTCATGTTTACTTTCACTGAACACGTTAAATTAAACATAACATTTTGCAGTACAAAGACTGAAACAGCATTTTCTGGTAAAACATACTCCAATGACCTTTGCTGTAGTTATACGTATTATATATATTAATACAGTTTATTGCTAAAAAATACAATAATATAAAATAATTGAATTAAGCAATGCACTAAAAAACTCACAAGTCATTCTGGTCTGATCAAAGGTTAGAATGTCAGTAATGAGTGACTTCTATTCTTCAAAGAATGTGCTTTTTAATAAACCAAGTAAAGTTGCAATTATCAGTGGAACCATTTTAGCAGCGGTAACTGCCTTTTTGCACTGCTGTGGTCCATACAGACAGATAAAGCAGCCAAACCTTAAATGGGTAGATAAGTTTAACACAAGAAGCTGCTTAGAAAGAGATATCGGCTAGGTCACAATTCATTTTCAATTATGAGTGTGCACATGGTCCTTCCTTTTAATTACAACTAAACCATATACCATTAAACATTTTTTCCCCCTTGATTCAATATGGTGCTCTTTCCCCCTGGCATTTCTAATGGCTGATACTTGCAGAAACTATTTCACAGAAGTCATAACCACACCTCTGCCGCACACTGGTGTTTTATTAAATTCTTTCCATTAAAGGAAATGTCAGGCATGCATTTCAGTGCATGGGCGTTTGTTAAAGAATGAGACTTCAATCTCTTGTTCCCGCAGGAACAGTGATAGCTGCTAGATACAGGACATGCCGAGCAGCAGGATACAGGCTGGGCTTGTAAACACTCAGGCTAAAAATCCTATTTGAAAGTTGCTTTGAAAGTTTACTTTCTAAAAGACTGTTTCGGCAATAGTGTCACTCACACATACACACACAAATCACAGCATGGAGCACCGACAACAGAGGAAGCAACAGAGGATTTAGCACTATGACACTAAAGGATTACAGTCCATGACAAGAATGACTGACACTCTTAACGAGGTCCCTACTGTGAAGAAATGACAGATTCCATCAGAGGCAACGCATTAATTTCTCTTTTGTTCTCTTACATAATCAGAGTAATCTGGGACAATTTTTGCACTTATTTCGGCAATTTACTATGATGTCACCAAGCTCTTTAGACTGACAAGTAAAACAAAAACATACCACCTTTTGAGTTCATTGTGCCTTGCAATGTTATGAAAAATATAGTTAAAACTTAAAACAAAATAATGAAAAACTTAGCATATTTCTCCTTATGGAAAAAAAGTACACTTTAGCATACATATTACGGAAATAAAATAATTTATAGAATATACTTAAATGCAAATTGAATAGAATATTTTAGTCACTTTGGCCACAATTTTTAATAAACACAATGTTAATTGCAATTAAATGAAAATTAAAAAATTATAGTTTAAATGTATATTAAATGCAACTAACTGAACAGTAGAGTGCTTTCTAAAGTACAACTTTAGTACATCTTAATATATCATTTTAAGTACATCTTTATAATTAATTTCATAATTACTTCTATTGTCTTTGAAATGAAAGTTTAGATACTTACAAACATATTTTTTTCTATTGAAGCTGTATTTAAATATATTTTGATAAATTTGTAATGAATAAGGTTACGATGTACATTTGAAATATTTTAAATGTAATACCGAATAACACACTACATTTTAAATGATAATCAAGTACTTTACATGTGCTTTAGTGTGTTAGTCAGGACAAGTGTACTTCTTTAAAGCATGATAAAAAAAAATATTAAAACTATTATTTAAAATGTACTTTAAAGTAAAACTTTAATTTAACATTACTGCAAAGGTAATCTTTAAAAGTGTTCTTTAGTGTGTTAAGTTTCTGGTCCCACTTTATATTAAGTGGCCTTATCTACTATGCACTTACATTTAAATGAATCATTTGGTACAATGCACTTATTGTGTACATACATGTTTTTTAACGTATTTTTTAAAAATGCCTGCATGTAATTAGATCTATAAATCATTTCTGTAATTACATTTATACTTACACTTTTGACCAGTCCCTTACACCTTAACCCACCCTTAAACCTACCCATAGCACCAAACCTGTCCCTAACCTTACCGGTATCTCACCTCAATAGCAGCTAAAGTGTTTTGCGATACATTATGAACATAATAAATATATTGTACTTATTTTTTGATGTGGGTACACAGTAGATAAGGCCACTGTAGTAACCTTATGAAGTTTAAGTACCCTTCAGTAGTCTTTTATTTAAAATACGATCGAGATTACTTGACAACCCTGCTAGGATTTGAAATTAACAATCTGATGAACCATCGGTGGTCACCACTAGTTGTATGCCAGTTAGAAATGCTTTCTGACTTGACGTGATGATCTATTTATGTTTGTGCAATATACGTTTTGTGAACACAGCATTTTGATCTCTGTAGAGAATGTTGGGATTTAAACAACATTAGGGAAACAGGTTTTTATTAACACTAAAATGGAGAAACACATATTCTGACACAAAAGACATATTCTGGTGAAACTAGATAAATTGGACTAGGCTACTTGTTCTACTGTATGCACTTAATTGGTCAGAAGGAAAATGAAAAAAATGCTCATGTAGATTGCTGATCCACATGAGAAGTGAGATTTGTCTGATTTGCCTGCTCTTTTTTCCCCCTCCTCCCCAGACCGCAGCCGTCTACTCTCATTAAAACTGAAGGTGAGGCGTTTGGCATCTCAAATGAGTGTAGTGTTGACATAGACTTGCTTGTGAAATGTACACATCAGATCTTAGGTGTTCCAGATCACCCTGATTCATCCTAATGGAATAAGTGTTTGGGCTTCAGGCCCATCTCAGCCTGAGGGTTATGCAGTATCTGGTGAATGTGATTCAAATGCATATTTCAGGTATAGAAAAGACTGTGATAGAGACCAAGAAAGAGATACTGTTGTGGCTGTTGTGTTTCAGGCCAACTCTATCCTGGTCACATCTACAGCACATAAAAGCCTTTAAATCACGTTCGTTAAATTCCATTACTTATTTAAAGTCTTTTTCCCACTGGCACACTCATTGCTATATATGTGCCATCATTGATTAACCCTCTATTGCCTCAGGTTAACTAACCCATTTTCTCAAATTTGCAAGTACATGATGTTTAAAAGATAATTATGGCAATAAAATGGTTAATAACAAAGGTATGACTAAAATAAACCAAACAAAATCTATTTTATGTTCATACTTGGTGGACGTTTTAAAATCTTTTTTGGCAATGTACACTGTGTGAAAATGTCACTCAGATAAGTAATTTGTATTGATTTTTCAATATCCATCTAATATATCTTATCAATTTAGCTAGATAGCAAGCTAATTAGAAACATTTAAAACACAAACATACACACACACATCACAAAGGAAGTGGGTAAACAAATACAACAGCTGCGGTGTAAACTCAAAGCACAGAAGCTGTGAAACAGTGTGGGACAGAGTGATATTACATATTTAAAAAGACTGGAACAAGTATATGTCTCTTTAGCCTGCTTGGGAAACAAGCCCTCACTGAACTTTTCCTCACACTTGAGTGCTAGCATACAGTGCTAAACCGCAAACAACAATCAAGGAGACTCCAGAGGGAGACAGGTGACTATGAGATCAGCAAGCTCACAGAGAGTATGAACCTGACAGTGATGGTGTGATGGGTGATTTATTGAATTTCATGCAAATGTTGAAACATAATAGCAAAGACAGCTCAATGGAAGCTTTGTGACAGTGAGACCTGTAAATAGAGAATGTTGGACATAATGTGAAAGACGTGGAAGAGAAAAAGAGGACTGAGAACAGAGAGACAGTGTGTTCTCAACTGGTTTTGCTTTAGGATTTTACATCAGATTTGGGATAAAACTATCAATATATCAGTTTTATTAAAACTTTTCCTTTTTTCAAGGGAACCTGTATTTAATGCATTGTGTTTTCTTTTAACTTTGCAGAGGTTTGTTATTGGTTTTTGAGGATGAGGAGATGTACTGTAAAGTAAATTTTACATGTTTAAATGTTTGACTCTCCGGTGACAAATCAATTCAGGCCAAAATACTGTAGCATTTGATTGGACATATTGGGGAGAATTTGCCCCTTTCAATAAGTCTGTTCATTACTGACTATGCATTATTAGATGATTAGTTCCATTTTATTATTTGCATTTACAAAATATTATATATTTGGACACATTTTGGGTCTTTGCCCACCAGTTGAGAACCACTGTAGTGAAAGAGATAAATGCATATACTGTAAGTCTGTGAGAGGGGGAAAAACAGTTTAAGAGAGAAAGAAACAAACATTGAAAAAGACAGACTTTGTTTTTCCTTTTTTCGATTTCTCAAGCTCTTCTTTCTCTGATTACATCTTCTGCTGGAAAAGATCAGACGCAGATGTTCTTTGCATGTGTGTGTGTGTGTATATGTGTGTGTGCTTACTCACAGTCCAGGCCTTTTATGGGGATTTATGTCAATCCAAGTATGATTATGGCAGCACAAGTTAGATCAGAATCAGAAACGCTGTAAATTACTCTTCTTCTCCACTGAGAATAAAGAGCAAATAATTTCATATGGAAGCCTGATCAGGAACAAGATATTCTTTGACTCAAACATCAAATCATCCATTCTAAGTTTCACCTTAAAACCAACCATGCACATTAAGTTTCACAAAAAAGCAAGTGAGGAAAAAAGAGAGAGAAAGAGAAAATCCCTCTGGAATAAATGGGTCAGGTCACTCTCTTTAGGATTGTGTTATAGTCCAGATTAGCGATGAATGTTTGGCTTTAAAAGCTGAATGGCTATCACTCCACTCTTCCCCTGATGAAAAACAAGATATAGGGGGTGGGGGTGGGGGGAAATAGCTAAAAAAAAGCACGCTTTCCTATTAAATTAATTCAGTAATGGCACTACTGGGCTAAAGGGGGCAGAGGGAAGAGAGAATAGTGGTGAAGCAGCAAACCCTGGAAAGTTACTAATCCTTTATTCTCATGCTCTCTGTTTTCTAGTGCCTAAATAAGGTAACACATTATTTAGAGTGTGAAATATATTAGCTTAATTAACTTTACAGTACATTTACTTCATCACTTGTACGACAAATCATTGCTTTTAGATTTCTCAGCACTGAGAACATCTACCTGTAGCATCTAGCCAAGATCAAGGGTAAGGTGGTAGCAGCAGTGTTGTCGACTGATTAAAGAAAATAATTATTTAATCGCACAGATTCTGTAATTAA
Organism: Barbus barbus; assembly: GCF_936440315.1. Classification (NCBI taxonomy): domain Eukaryota; kingdom Metazoa; phylum Chordata; class Actinopteri; order Cypriniformes; family Cyprinidae; genus Barbus; species Barbus barbus. Next base: position 21,956,684 of record NC_136736.1, on the reverse strand, counting down.
TCATAATAACCTAACATTATAGTTGTTGTAATCATAAATATCATTTATAATATTTTAACAATGACTCTCCAAATTAACATGGAAACAATATAGTTTAAAAATTTATTTAACTTTTTACTAATGAAGACCAGTGTCAATAACACCAAATACTGACACTGATGCCTCTATTGAATGGACAATTATATATATATATTTTTCTGGGTATGAGTAATTATGGCCATTCAACATTACAGTAAAACTGAAAGCCAGACCTAATCTGCAAATTGTTTTTATTAAACATTCATTAGCGATAACAGAACATTAAATAAGTAATGTTTGTCACATAATCAGACTACATGTAACACCTTTTTTGTTGTAAACTTTTTTCGTAAATGTAGCTACACCATGATATCAAAGTTAATTTCAAGTATTTTTATATTATAATTACTCTCTAAATCTAGTGTTAAACTTGTAATTCTAAGTAGCAAACTGGTAATTAGTATTTTGTGATGGATATCAGATGCTAAATTTTGAAAGAAATTTGCACAGCAATGTCCATGCATCTTCCTCAAAGTAGTTTCTGTATGTGTGTTTGTGAAAAGAAAATAAATACTCAGAAAAGTTTTTGGTGGATCCTAAAATGAAAACATTTGGGATCCTCTACGACATTAGGCAAAGCAAACCTGTCATATCTTGACTGACTGCTGCAATGCTTTTTCCTATATGCACAATCAACCTGTGAAAATGTGCATTTGGTCTTCAGCAACCCCAAGAGAGCATGTTAGACCTCTCTTTGTCTCACTCTGCTGGCTGCCAATTGCTGCTTGCCTGATGATTGAAGTGATGATTGCATACAGAAGTCATTGGATATGCACAAAATGGCTCTGCAAAATATTTTCCTTCAATATACCACTGGTGAAATGTATTAAAATAATTTTTCTAAGTAGTAAGGGAAAGTATGAAAACCTGTTCTTGTGTAATTTACTAATTTACTAGCAATTTCAGAGTGAATGTAAATCCAACACCAGAGTACATGTCTGTTCAACCTTGTACTTTTTTTTTACATATGGGACAAGCTGAAAACCAAAATATCATATTAATAGACCACCATCTTTTCAAAAATAAATGTCAAATCAGATATGCTAAACTATTAACTAATAATCAAATTAATGTAATACATTTTGTGGAAGACTTGATAATTAGGTGTATTGGATTGTAACTGAACTCTGCAATAGATCTGCAGGAAAAGGATTGGGAAGCCCTGGATGTCCAAAAAAAACAATAGAATATATTTGGGAAACTAGTGTAGAACTCTTTGAGGCACCTTTAAAACAACTGTCTGTTTAGGCTAATTGTTACTCGCATTATAACAGATCTAAATGCGAGTCTAAATTCTGATTGGATATACACCATGCATGAAACCACTGCCGATATATGCACACCTGTGACTGCACATTAGTTAATGTAAGTTACGTTACTTGGCAACCTTAAACAGCATATGGTTAGGCGTATGAAATACATGGCCACAAAATGGGTTAATAACAAGTTAAGCTATTTCAACATCATGCAATAACACAGTTCACAAAGTGAGGTATATATAGAAATAGTTTTCTGGATTTGATGTGGAATGTCAGACCTGAACCACAATGAGCCCCAGTGGAATTTACTGGAACGCCAGCTGTCAGTCTAGCCCCTTTACCTAACATCAGTGCCTGATCCCAATGATGCTCTTGCATCTGAATCAAGCAAATCATGGCGTCATTCTTCAAATACCTAGCGAAAAAGCTTCTTAGAAGTGTGGAAGCAAAGGGAACAATGTGGAATAAAAATGGTCAATTTTAATTTCATGGTGACTTAAAAATATATTTAATATTTATCCTTTTTTTTATTATTAATATTTTATAGAAAGACAACCGAGGTCCAAGAATCCAGGGCCATTTATTTGCAATTGTTCTACTGTACCTTTTAAAGAAATCTGCAAACTCAGTCTTACAATGTTACCATAATTGGCACATAGCTGACTAGAGTCATAAACTGAAGTAATTTTGCTGAAATACTAAGGGCAATGGGTGAGTTTGACCTCTTTAAATAGTTTAACGGAATTCCACACCTTAAATGGTTAGAACAGAAACCCCCCACACACACTGAATGTCCAGACAAAATCAATCAGAGAAATTTAATCATGCTCAGGCCGTAAGGGGAATTAAAGGACACCAAGAGACCACTTTCAGGAATGGAATGTGTTACTTATCCAAAAAGTCACAAACCAAGTTCTCTATTTGACAGGTTATTATTTGGAGGAGCAATTCCAGTTCCAATGCTAATGTGTAAGTGTGGTGGATTGTACAAAATCAGTTCCATTGCTCAAATTTGATTGGCTGAGTGATGTTCTAAGAGTGCTGATTTAATAATGGGACATTTCACTTATGTTTACACAATGGTTGGTAGGCTACTTTGGTTTCTTTTGGAACTTTCTGTGTTAGCTAAGAAATTTTTAGAGCTAATCAATTTTAAATGTCGTTCTGGCATAACACCACTCGGACATCACAGATTTATTGTAAGAGGCGTAATTGAAAGTAACGAAAGTAAGTCGATAGAGGCATACACTTGATGCGCGTGCATACCCATGATACCCTGGAATTATAGGTCATAAAGCATTTATTTCATCCCGTCCTTGCCATGGTTGCTCGCGTCTCACGTTGTCGTAATAGCGAGAAGACCTAAGGATGTTATTTGGTATTTTTGTCAGTGCTCATGCGCCAGTGCGATCATGCCAGATGTTATGGGGTATTAAGGGGTCGAGGTGCTGCAAGGCAAATCGCACACAGACACTCTTACAAGCTGTACACAAAGATAAACACGCATGCTCATATATTTCTACAGTGAAATGATCAATCCTCGCTTTAATTTAGTAACAGTTTTGTCATACTTCATGTATTCAGGCTGTTAACATCTTACTATAACAACACCGAAGTAAAAACACTTTTACGATTAAATTTAATGTTGCGCAAATTACTTTAATAAAAAAATCAACAGCACCTACCTTTAATACAAAATGAAGTCCATATAAAAATTCCAAGGTGTAGAATTCCAAAATATCTTTGATTCTGCATCATTCCTGCAATGGGAAGTTGTCCTTATACACACAAGCCGACGAAACTTTAGTCTGTCAGCATCCGAGCTGTGTACAGAGGTAGGTAACACTTGCGCGCGCCCTCTTCCTCTCTCTCTCTCTTCCTCTCTCTCTCTCCTTTGCTTTTAATTTCTCAATCACATTTGTGACCGCAATGCAAGAACAGTCAGACTATAATCAGCATGTTATCCTTAAACGGTGACCCATTAACTGTCTTTTTCTGTGGTTTAATCAAACTCAGCCATGAGTCTAATCGCTAGTATGCATAACAATACATAAACGATTTACGGAACTCGCGCGCGCTCTTACATTATGCGTAAAAACGCCATCTGGATCACGCTAGCTGCAGGAATTAATTCACTCACTTGCTGTGGACAATATGCTCCCACCGCGACATGATGCTTGTAAAATTTACATTTAAAGTATTGAATCCGAGGGGAGATTTAAACCCCCTTTTATTGGGCGATGTTCTTCATGGATCATTATTTGGTTCAGTGAGAATTTATAAATAGGAGCTTGCAGCGCGAGCACATCATGAGGTGTTTATGGTCGGTGCACTAAATCTTAAGTATTACATTCCTCTCGTTAATTAATTTTAGAGGTTAAAGACGTGAACGGATAATCCGAAGGCCGCTGTTCTAAACACTGTTAACTTTAATTCATGATTCCTGTCACTATTGTGACACTGAGCAATGTATTTAAAGCCATGTTGCTCACTACACAATGTCCCTGAAGTCCCAAGGCTGTAGTCTGTTACTGTAAGGAGAGTGCAAACGTCTTGTTGTCACACTTTTTACTCCAGTGACTATTTTTAAGTGTATATTTATTTTTGGATGTCAGTTCCTATATAAACATCTTGAAGTCTTGACTGCAAAAAGCAATTGAATATTTTCTGCCTTAATGCGCAGGGAAAAAGATTCAGTGCACTTAAAACATGTTGACAATCTAGGATAAATTGACACAACTGAAACCTGTTGTTTAGACACTGATTTCAGAAGAATACCCTTTTTTCTGGAATGTGGAGTAATACATGTATCTCAAGTAAAAAGAAAGAGAAATCTCCCATACTATTTATGCATTTATTATATAAAATATAAGAAACAAAACAAAACAAAAATGTAATGGAAAATTACAAAGAAAATCATCAATAATGAAGTTCAAATTAATTAATTGTATAAATGAATGAGATCACATTTAACAACTTAATCCAATAGTTTCCAACCTGACTCTTATCCCGAGAACACAGTTCAACATTTCAGTTAAAATCTACTAGTGTGATTTCATTGTTTACTTATTTAGCCAACTGCTATTTTAAAACCATGATGATCCAAGATGTAGAAAAGGTTGTTTATCGGAATTTATTTAGAGAAATGTTGCATTACATCACATGCTCGCCAATAGCTCCACTGCAGTGAATGGGTGCCGTCAGAATGAGAGTTCAAACAGCTGATAGATACATCACAATAATCCACACAACTCCAGTACTAAAGCAGTGTGTTTCTAAGAAATAAATCCATTATTATATATTGTATCCAAAATACAAATCTATAATCATAATAATGCTTTCTTCACTGAAAAAGTCCATCCCCATCAACGTTTGCTTAGAACTGTTTTAGATGGTTTTCGCTTGTAAACGGTGCTTGATTTGTGCACATGTCTCACCTGATTCAGTCAAACTGGCTTTTTAACTGGAGAAAACAATATTATGGAAAGAGTATGGAATACAATACAATACATTCTCTTTCTAATAAAGTGTAATCCCATGTGACAAATAAACAAAAACCTGCATACAAAATGATTATTTCACATACTATTGTACTGCTTGATGTTATAGATTGGCAAAATTGAATTGGCCCCCAGAGCATTTATGTTTTTACAGTGTGCTGCACTTTGCAGCCGCATGAATTGCAAACAGATTCATCACACACAGGTTCCCCGGCAGACGTTGGTTCTCACACAAGACTATGAATGAGAGAGCAAGGCACTGAATCTGACAGTCCCCAAAACCCCATTGGTGGCAGACACCGGTATGTGACCTCTCCCTCTTCTCTCCTTCTCACGGCATTCACAAGCTTTGCATAACTGTCTCTCAGCATCAGACAAGAGCAGAAAACAGTTGGGGGGAAAAAAGACAAGCCTCATGCACCATCAGCTCGACTCAGAGCAGATTAACTAACTTTTATTGTATTGTTCTCTTCTTTTCTTGTCGGAGTCACAGGTCATTTACTCTGTTCTTACTGGCATATAACCTACAGGCATGCAAATCTTGCTTTTGAAAGAAAACAAAAGGTTTTTATTTTTGATAAATCTCAAAAATAACCCTACTTTCATAGAGACATTAATAAATTTATCATTTTTTATATTAGAACTCTTTATAGTACTATTGTTGTATAATAGATTATGACCCCCACACTATGTACCCCCAATAAAATGAATGTAATATTGCTAATAATACTAATAATATGATTATTAGTTATAAGCCTTTTGTTGATTTTAGAATTTTTAGAATGTCATTTTAAGAATCAGAAGACAAGGCAGAAATGAGATCTAATAAGCATATAAAGTACAGCTAGAACTATTTATATAAGCATATAAAGTACAACAATTCTGGAAATGTTGGGATGTTTTTTAAATTTGAATAAAATGAAAACTAAAAGACTTTCAAATCACATGAGCCAATATTTTATTCACAATAGAACATAGAGAACATAAATGTTTAAACAGAGGAATTTTAAACTTTTATCCACTAAATGAGCTCATTTCAAATTGGATGCCTGCTGCAGGTCTCAAAAAAGTTGGCATGGGGGCAACAAAGGGCTGAAAAAGCAAGACATGTTGAAAAGATTCAGCTGGGAGAACATCTAGCAACTAATTAAGTTAATTAACATCAGGTCTGTAACATGATTAGCTATAAAAGGGATGTCATAGAGAGGCAGTGTCTCTTAGAAGTCAAACATCATCAAAAGATTCAGAGAAACTGGAGAATTCTCTGTGCGTAAGGGACAAGGCCGAAGACCTTTGTTGGATGCCCGTGGTCTTCGGGCCCTCCTTTCGGGCATGATTCTGTCATTGACATTACTAAATGGGCCCAGGAATAATTCCAGAAACCACTGTCGGTAAACACAATCCACAGTGCCATCTGCAGATGCTAACTAATTAAGCTCTATCATGTAAAAAGGAATGTGAACATGGTCCATTTGTGAACATGGTCCAGAAGCGCCGACGTGTCCTGTGGACCAAGGCTCATTTAAAATGGACTGTTTCAAAATGGAAAAGTTTTCTATGGTCAGATGAGTCCAAATTTGACATTCTTGTGGGAAATCATGGCCGCCGTGTCCTCCGGGCTAAAGAGGAGGGAGACCTTCCAGCATGTTATCAGCATTCAGTTCAAAAGCCAGCATCTCTGATGGTATGGGGATGCATAAGTGCATACGGTATGGGCTGCTTGCATGTTTGGGAAGGAACTATGAATGCTGAAAGGTATATAAAGGTTTTAGAGCAACATATGCTCCCTTCCAGACAACGTCTATTTCAGGGAAGGCCTTGTGTATTTCAGCAGGACAATGCAAAACCAAATACTGCAGCTATTACAACAGCATGGCTTCGTAATAGAAGAGTCCGGGTGTTGAATTGGCCTGCCTGCATTCCAGATCTTTCACCTACAGAGAACATTCGGCCCATCATTAAACAAAAAATACATCAAAGATGACCACAAACTCTTCAGCAGCTGGAAACCTATATCAGGCAAAAATGGGACTAAATTCCAATACCAAAACTCCAGAAACTTATACCTTCGATGCCCAGACGTCTTCAAACTGTTTTGAAAAGAAGAGGAGAAGCTACACCACGGTAAACATGCCCCCATAAAACTATTTTGAGACCTGTAGTAGGCATGAAATTTGAAATGAGCTCATTTTGTGCATAAAATTTTACAATTTCTCAGTTTAAACATATATGTTATCTATGTTCTATTGTGAATAAAATGTTGGCTCGTGATTTGAAATTCTTTTTAGTTTTCATTTTATTCAAATAAAAAAAAAAAACGTCCCAACATTTCCGGAATTCGGGTTGTACTAGAAAGAGAGAAAGCAATGCGATTGGAAGTATTACAGGCTCAGATTTATATTAAATTACCCTTATAACCTCAGAGAAGAGCCTAGTGGGCACACTATCAAGGTTTCCATATCTTTCTCTCTCTCTCTTATCCTTTCACTCTCTCACCTTTCATTATATGAGAAAGAATATGTGTTCAGAAGATTGGAGTTGAAGCTTCAAAGATTGGAGGGCAGAAGGCGAAGAAAAAAAAGATGTAGAAAAAGAGAGGAACAAAATTAATTTTCTTACCCTCAATCAACTCAAAGAGAAGAGATGAATAAAGAAAGAATATCTTAACTGGAATCCTGATTTCACTTTAAATGAAATGCACTTTTTAAAAATAACTTGCACTGTTGCGTTTCCTTTATTCAGAGGCATATAAAATTCTCCATGATCGAGAACACAGTGCATTTTTATATAAATAAATATTTTATATCGATAAAGACAGTTGCATTGTGTTAACACTGACAATGTCCCTTCAGATTAACTGAGTATGCTACTTTTAGCAGGTGACACTGGCTCCTTTTTGGCTATCATGTTACCACAGTAAGAAAGAGTAAGTGACACACTGGTTTCTATGTGACGTGAAGTTTTAACAAGCTAGTAAACCACTCAAAAACTCTTGAATAAAGCATCAGAATATACAGAGAATTAGAATTCAATTGTTTGTTGTTTTACTGCTTAATGCAGTTCTGAAAGCCAAAAAGACAGTCTTGAAGACATTAGACCTGGCTCCATACTAGAACGGTACATATTTGGAAATGTAAGTAGTACCCGAACAGATCAAGGACAGGATTTGGGGCTAAAAGTTTAGTTAACACTCTCTGAGAAAGTTGCAGTGTAGTGTTATATCTCAGTGAATCATGCCATTTTTATTTTCAACCTGACACTATATTTATTATGCACATCAAAGCTCCCTCACAATAGATGTTAGTCATTAAGTGTCATTAGAGTGGGATATGCTGCCATCTGTTGGTAATGAATTATTATTTAAATGGCATAAAATCTCAGTTAATCAGTTGAAACAGCTTTGAGGTTAATTAATATAATTTTGGAAAATAGTGCGAAATAGTCTGTGAAATTGTATTAGATTAAATATCAAAATATTTTTTTTTTTTTTTTTTTTATCTTTGGCCACGTTAATGTTTTTAAATTTGTGGAGTAAAAAAGGGACAGAAAAATGACATTACTTGTATTTCATAGGGATAATATTCAGTAATTCCATGATCTGGATGTACATTTCAGACATATATTCATTAAAGTTCATTTGGTAGCACTTTGGGAACTCATATTCATTATTAACTACGACTTTTCCCTCAATAAATTCCTAATTTTCTGCTTATTAATAGTTAGTAAGGTAGTTGTTAAGTTTAGGTATTGGGTAGGATTAGGGATGTAGAATATAGTCATGTAGAATAAGGCATTAATATGTGCTTTATTAGTACTAATAAATGGATAATATTCTAGTAATATGCATGCTAATAAGCAACTAGGTAAGAGACCCTAAAATAAAGTGTTACCAAAGATTCTTTGTAATTATTTGTGAAATTTACTAACAATTTTAGTGAATTTTTTTTAAAAGTAAATCTTAAACCGACGCTGCCCTCCGTGGCTCTCCCAAGCACCACGCTGACTCAAGCCCGCCGCTGACTCCAGCCCAGGTCCCATGGATCCAGTCCACATCACGGCCAGGAGTGCCTTGCCATGTCCCCCGAGTCATGGATTTTAAGTCTTGTCGCACCCACAGGAGCAGTTTTAATCTAGTCTTGTCTTGTCATGCCTATGGAGACTCGTCTGCGGAGGCCATTCCCTAGCCGCCTGCTCCTCCTGTCGCAGAAGTGGAAGCGATTGCTGGGGGACCCTGTGAGGGCCCCTGAAGTCACGTCATGCCCAGAATGGACCTCAGCTTCCGAGCTTAGCCCTAGAAGGGCTTCCTGTTCCTGTGGGCTGTCTTGTTCCTGTTTGTCTAGCCCCAAAGGGCTCCTGATACCCCGTAGCTGCCCCATGGGGGGGTGGTAGAAGGGTTCCGGCTGTAGTGGAACCCTGCCATAGACTCCTGAGCTCCCTGTACCGCCATGGCCTCCTGAGCTCCCTGCACTGCCATGGCCTCTGGAGCTCCCTGCACCGCCATGGCCCCCAGAGCTCTCAGTTCCACCATGGTCCCCAGAGCTCTCAGTTCCACCATGACCTCTGATCTGTCTGTTCCGCTCTGGAAGCCCCTGTCCTGTAAGCCTGTCCGTGTGTGTCCTGAGAGGCCTCCAGAGTTATGTCAGTCATCTGTGGTGTGTGTCTAGTGTTCCCGCCTCTTGTTTCCATATTTGGTTTGTTTCCTGTCCTTGTTAAGTTTGATTATTAGTTAATTCTGTTCAGCTGTGTTTTAGTTATTATCTGTGATTAACCTGTGTATTTAAGTTCCTGTCTGTTTAGTTAGTGTGGTCTGGTCTACTTGTTACTCTCAGTGTTTCTGTGTGTCAGCCCTGCCTTGTCTTGCCCTGCCTTGGATTTATTAAAGACTGTTATTTTGAGTTACATCCTCATCTCGTGTTCCTCGTTCCTCCCCATTGTGTGCACCGTGACAAATATCTATATCTTAAATTGAAATACTTTAAATACTGTTTTTCTTTGATACAGTGAAGTATGGATTAATTTATAAGTGTTGTTAGTTCATAGTTATGGAGAACAGTTAGCTAATGAAACAACAACAAAATTCAGACCCCTGTTAAATAAGAAATATGTGAGTGTGGGTATTGTAAAGTAGGTTAAGTAAACTTGTTAGGATGTTGTGAGGTTTCTGAATTGAGGCTGCTACAAGCACCAGTGCTGTCACAAATGTCTCCTCTACTGAATTATACAGGAGGAGATGAAGTCAGACTATTCAAGTGCTGAGGTTGCCTGCTTTAAGTTCCTTTCAATTAAAATACACATTTGCGCCCATTTTGTATTTAATTAACTTGACAGGTGAAGCCTGTTGTGGCATTTTGTCTGCATTATGCATTATTAGAACAATACATCCACAAGACCTGAATTTATTATGTAAAATAAGTCATTTAAACAATGGACCTAAACTACTGTGATTTGAATCTATTAGAAAGCCCTGGACCTTGCACACACAATCTTACACAGGCCTCTTCAAGTCTGTCATTATTATAAAATGTATCTTTTCAGTTGCATACACGGTAAAAATGACATTATTTTAACTGTAAAATACTGTAAAAATCCTATGGTAAAAACCTGTTGATTGGATGGCAGTATTTTCCGTTACTATATGGCGAAAAACTGTAATAGGCCTAATGGGATATATTACAATAAGCCTATTGTTACTTTTACAGTTTTTGGAAGTGAAAAATAACAAGTCATCTATTTAACAGTGAAAAACTATAAATTGGCCCTCCCAGATTTCTATGTGTGACACTTCACATTTGATGGGTTTTCAGTAAAATAACAATTTTTCTTATTTATTTTTATCAACTATGTACAGGGTTTTATGTTACATCTTATTTTGTTAAATTATTATTGCATTTTAGTGTCATGTGTGAAGTTTTACATATAAATACAACATCAATATCATATCAGTCTTCAGTTCATGTCTTCAATGTGTTACTTGAAGATTCGGTAACACTTTAGATTAGAATAGGGAACACTTATTCACTCTTAACTACGACTTTTCCCTCAATAAATTCCTAATTTGCTGCTTATTAATAGTAAGGTAGTTGTTAAGTTTAGGTATTGGGTAGGATTAGGGATGTAGAATAAGGTCATGTAGAAAAAAACATTAATATGTGCTTAATTATTACTAATAAATGGCTAATATTCCAGTAATATGCATGCTAATAAGCAACTAGTTAAGAGACCCTAAAATAAAATGTTACCGAAGAGTCTTCGTAATTATTTGTGAAATTTACTAACAATTTTAGTGAATTCTTTTTAGAAGTAAATCCTATACCTTTTGTTTCTTACAGTACAGTACTATATTGTATTGACTGGAACATAAAAGAAAGTATTTTTGACATGCATTAGATTGATACTGATAAATAGTCAACAATTAATTTTAACATATACAGCTCTGTGATTTGTTGAAGCATGTGGGAGACCTCGAGAGAATACACCTAGTGCTCACGGCTTGCAAAGAAAGAGACGGCACAACAGCGTGAAATTCAATCTACCGTTTACACACCAAGGGTTGCTAAGCCAGTGATTACAGAGCCCAGATGTGACTTGAAAATACATCTGAAGAATTCACACACTCTGGAAATGGAAATATTTCTCTGAGAGGCCAGACAATATCACTCCCAGATGAGGTGCACTGAGATTAAAGCCTATCAAGAAGCCAAACTACAGTGTCAACAACACGCTACAGCACTGCACATTTGAATCATTTCTCCTTGATGCGATACAAAAGCAGCATTCAGGAATGTAGATGTTAAATACATACTCATTCAAGAATACAAAAGCCAGCATGAAATATGTACTCATTTTACTTTCATATTTTGAAAATCAATAAAAGTCATTGGAGGGGAAGAGCGTGCACTGATGAATCATGTACAATAAGATTTCGGGTTGACTTGAATATGTGACATCAGTATCATCAATGGTTAATGAGAAAGAGGAACTACAGTAACATGTTGCCAATACATTCTACTTTTGTTTAACACTTTTCATGTAAATGTAAACTGAATGGGCCTCTTTTTGTTAGTGAAAATAAAATATGGTAACATTTTATTTTACAGTATCCTTGTTACATGTGCTTACTATACCAATAACAATAAATTCTGCATAATTACCAGCAACTAACCTTATAAATATAAACCAAACCCTAATACAAACTATAACCTTATAGTATGTTGTTGATTAATATTACTAAGCAATTGTATAATTACACTGTGTCAAGGGCACTGCAAAATAAAGTGCAACTAAAAATATATTGTGAATATATACAGCAATATGTTCAAAGTCAAAAGTGTCCATTTTACCTGAATTTCAATTCACCTCTGAAAGAAGGTCCAGGTTTAGGGTTCTCTCGAAAACATTATTTTAAGGACCCAAATAACACTGATTCAGTTTTTCCTGTGCAAAATGCCAGGCTATTCTGAACCATAGAGAAATGTTTCTGATGTGTCACAGCAGCAAATACACTTGCACAGATCAGTGAAAAGATTTACATAAATTAAATGTTATTTACTTTTTACTTTTACTTTGATAAAACAGTCTCTATGAACAGAAATAAAGAAGTTTGTCATAATACAGTCCTTGCTAATGATGCCAAAAACAAATTGTGATCATTTAATCTCTTCCATTGAATCAGCAACAGTATCTCCATAGATTTAGGGTTAAGGATGCTTGACACTTTCATCTTAAAGGTATGCATAAACACAAATGGCAGATATAGAGATTTATAAAACAATATATGTGGCAAAATCTTGCAGAGTTCTTTTTATAAATTCCAGGTTGTGGACAATTGTAGATGCATACACATGCACTTTGTATTATGCATGGCCTCATCTGCATAAAAGTTACATATGCATAATATCAAGGCATGATACTACTTAATTTAACAGTACTAAAAATAGGAAGCTAGATGATAAACTGTACAGTAAACGTCACCTGTGTCAATAAGAGATGTTATTATAACTGATCATCATCCAGACTTACAGAAATAATGCTACATTATTAATAAAATTAATGAACAATTATATTAATCTGGATAGTGATACAATTTTCTACATTTACTGCAAACAGATTGCATTTTTAATAAAGTGAATAGGTAGTGAGCAGAATCATAAAATCAAAAAGTAAAATTACTTACATGGACAATGACACATTTTTAACCTGAAATAAAGCAAAATGATAGGCATAAAAAAGGTGGTTATACCTTTTACACATAATGCCAATTTATTGAAGATCTTTAAAACCACGATCCCCTTAGAGAGATTACACCGATCCAAACTCCCTCAACTGTATAAGCTGCCTTTTAGTTTTGTGTTAAAAGGGCAGAAAATTCCTGAACTTCATTTTAGCTGAGTTTCGCTATTTTCAGTCTAACTATTGAACATCTAGGAAGGAGAGATAGAAGCTGAATTTGGAGAGGATTACATATGTGACTTGGCCAGAAAAGGACTTTTAAAGGGATTACTGTAATGTTGTGGGAACTACACATATTTCAAAGCGGTTATAAGAATATCATAAGAGATTTCGTAGGCTGAAATCTCTAAGATGTGCTGAGGTACATCTGCAGCGCTGGGGTGAAGATGAGGATGGTCCCAAGCACAGAGACTGTGAGAAAGACCCAGAGGAAGATCCGGTCCAACACCTGAGCCACAAACTTCCAGTCCTGAACAACCTGAGAGACAAACAGACCCAAACGGAATTAAGAACATACTGTCAATAAATTGCTTTTTCACCTTAATAACAAAGCAGTTTTCATAGACTACCTCTAACACTGAATTGTCCCAGAGAGTTAGCATTAGGGGGCTTTCACACAAGATAAACTTTTACCTTAATTTGTGCTATTTTTTAATTGCACAGTTGTGCCTTTGACCACTTTCAATCTGACAAATAAAGAAATCATTATGTAAAAACAGTTTAATTCAATTTATGTTTAAAAATTTCCATGTAAGACAATACATTTATTAAATTAAACATTATTAAATGCAACATTTACATTATATTAAAAAAATAATTTCCATATTGTCTTTTTCCTTTTGCCAAATGCTTTTCTTTATTAATTTGTCAGTCAATTTGAACTAATCACGTGGTAACAGCCAGTGAGCTTTCTGAATTTTAAGACAAGTTAATGCTGTGGGGAAAAAAAGCCTAAACACCTCTCTGATGAAGTGTTCCTTCTTGATGTGTCTGGAAATGTAGTGCACTGAGTACGTGGCTTTCTCCAACAGGGCAATCCAGGCCTGGTTCTCATCTTCCTTTAAACCCCCTCGTCCTCCTCCGGCACTCTTCTGTTGCCCTCTTTTCATCCCTCTTTTTGCCTCTGGGCTCCGCAGCTCGATGTCTGGGTACTGATAACGATCAGTGTGTCCCCTCATGCAGAGCAGTCTAGGTAATCTCTGGAGGAAAAGATTTTTAACCCACGGTGCCATGGGATGGTAAGTCGCAGAAGAACGATGATGGACGTTAATGACAAAGACAGTTACAATGATAGCGAAAGTGACAAAGATCATGATAAAAAGCAGATACTCTCCTATCAGAGGAATGACTTTAGAGGAAGACGGAATGATCTCTTCAATGACGAGAAGAAAGACAGTGAGAGACACAAGAACGGAGGTGGAGAGGGAAAGCTTTTCTCCTTCATCTGAGGGGAGGTAGAAGACCAGCACGGTCAGAAACGACAGACCGAGACATGGGATGATGAGAAAGAGTGTGTAAAAGAGAGGAAGACGTTTAAGAATGAATGAATATGTGACGTAAGGATAGGAGTAAATGCCGTCACGCCGACTGCCTCTCTGGCCAGTAGCGTTGAGTATTTCCCATTCGCCATTGTCAAAGAAGTCTTTACGATCTACGTATGCGTCCACCAGGGTCAGGTCCACCATCGTGCCATCATATGTCCACGACCCAAACTTCATCGAACAGTTCTGTCTGTCGAAGGGGAAAAAGGTGACATCCATGGTACAGGCGGATTTATAGCTGGCAGGAGGAGTCCACATGATGGTACCATTAAACCTTACAATGGCTTTGGTCATTATAGAACCCTCAAATCGGCCATCAGCACTATAAGAGATGGAGAGAGGGAGACATGATATTAACAACTACATTTTTCATTTTGTTAAAGAAAACGTAAGTAGTGATTGCCCAAGCAACTGTCACAAGGTTCTGGGTGCTTGACAGGACATTGCTAAGGTGTTGTGAGTGATTATCACATTGCGACTCTATCTGTTGCTAGAGTTTCTCAGATGGGTTAGTTAAGATTGTAAACATGATCCTATGTGTGGGTTTTGCTTTTTATAAGTTGAAAAATTTTTATAAGTTGAAAAAAAGAGTTTATTTTTGTCAACCTATAATTCCCTGTCTGCTCAGATTACACTTCTCAGGCTCTTTTGAACATGTTATGGATCATTACTGTCAAAAATATTTCTAGATTATTTATATACATGTTCAGACTTTAATTCAAATATTGTCTGACACAGTGGTCCACCCCCCCCCCCCCCCCCCCATATCTGAGATGCTTCAAACATTCCTCTCCCCTAACCACATAGTTATTTCATCTTTAAAATAATATTAATTACAACACATAGGTGTAATCAAACATGAAGCATTATTACATTTTTATTAAATATTTCTATTTATTCATATATTACATTTCCTGTTTTTTAAATTCTTTCGGATATTGCTAAAGTTTGTTTCTCTTATATTTGCTCTCATGCTTCAGTTTAGTTATGTCTGGTTTTTATATTTGGATTTTAAGGGGTTTGTTTTGAGATTACTAACTCCTACCCAAAGCACAATAACTGTGGTAGCTGTTTTATTAGACAAGGTTGCTTGCAACCCTTTATCTGGAGCTCTAATAAAGTGAACACAGATGTATGAGGGAAGAGTTCAGAAGAGAGTGAAAGAAGAGCGGCACATGTATGCAGACTGAACAGCAGTTATTGTTAATACCGACTGGTCATGAGTTATTTAATAAAGTACATCTTATAACTAGGTTATTATTTTTCTTTCGTCTGGTGGAGACTGAGACACCACAGCTGCTGCAGAGCTCTTCACATTATCTATGCATGCTTACATCTTTTGTGTCATACAAATATGATTAACGAATTGACAGACTTTCAGCTGTTTCTAATCAGTAGCCATGAGTTTTAGGCATTTCTAAAAACTTTTTTACTTAAAATACAGTCGAAATCTGTCTGTATTTTATACAGTACATGACACAATGCAGATATTTGGGAGACTAAATAAAAAGTTTGTTTTTTTCTGTCTTTCAGAACAAGCATACAAAAATGAAATCAAAATACGATCACATTATTCATTAATATGTGCACCTGTATGACACTGATATGGATAAGAGGTTCTAAAAAAAATACTTCTCATAAAGGACAATGTCTGGTAGCCAGATAGTTTCTGAGGGCACTCTGATGGATGTGATTCCACCATAATCTTCTGGATTCCACTGCAGCTTATAGTCTGTCCACTCCTACAGGAAAGAGACCAATAAAGCATCAATCAGGAGAGTATTTTGGGACATACTTAAAAAAATAAATAAAGCTAAATTTCTTTGAGTTACCTGCCACAACCAGACATTTGTAGTCATTAGTTGATTCTTTACATCCTGAAAAGAAAAATGAAGAAAATACACAATAAAAGATGATAAATATCCATAGTTGCAAAATGATTTTAGTACCATACATGAGCTTGAACACATAGCATGTTTTGAATGAACCCAAATGGAATAGTTCTCCCAAAATCTCTAAAAATCTCTCACAGTTGACCTACTTGTGTCATATAGATGATTAACTCAGCTGTGCTATTTATACTTTCAGCTTAAAAGATAGTATTTTATGTCCTTTGTTTCATTAAATTGAAATTCAGACCCTGAATAGGAACTAATATACTGATACTCATCTGTTAAATAAGAATGGTGTGAAAGTCAATTGTTCCCACAGTGTTCAGTGTTCCACCACCCAATTCACCCAAAATTCACACTGTCAAGTCGTGACAAGGTGAGCACTGAATACGATGTAGTGTTGATTACAAGATATGACCATCAGGTGGCTCTGCAGGACTATCACATACAGTATAGAATGTATCTGAATCCCAAAACAATTGACTTGCTGCCTCACTGTCCAGAATAAACAGACTTCAAAGAGGCTTCTAACAAAGCACCATATTGTCAAACTGATGATCGTGGTTATGTCTAAAGTGAGCTTGCAAAGCAATATTTTCAAGACCCAGCACTTTTATTTTATAATAAGGATGATTTTAAAGGGATCGTTTGCTCAAAAATCTGTCAAATCTTCTCTGAATGGTTGGATTTACAAGTTGAGCAAACATGAACTCTACTGTGTACAGGAGATGAAACCAGCAGCATGAAACTAGATCAATTCAGGAATAATGACAAAAGCAAACTGGTCATTATCATAATAAATTTGATTTCTAATGGTACAATTTAATCTGTATGCATTTTGAGCACTTTTATTAAAGAATAGTGAAAATACTTCATGACAAAGCATTAAAGATAACATCATGCACGTCATGTTGTAATTGCATTTTAATTTTCAAACTCAAGTAGGATCTTCCAAAGAGCACTTGAACACAGCAATATTATTAGAAACATGTTCCTGTGAAATTAGTTAGTGAAATTAGGGTGAGTTCATTATACTTTCATTGTAATCACTGTAGTTCATTTGAAAACATTATGCAACTTTCAGAGCTTAAACTCCCTCCCCAGTCCAAAAAGACCATCTACTGAAATAAAGTGCTTAAAAGGCATGAAATCTGGTGCTACACTTCAGAAATCGTAAACATTATTCATGCCTATTCAGTGTTCAAACATTTGGTCTGCCTAGTCATGATGATATACAAAGGAGGGCATAAAAACTCTTCTTAAGCAGCTTTGGTTCCAGCCCAACTATAACGGTTTGTGCAGCACATTTCAGCATGGATTGGTTTGTGAACATGTTACAGTGTAAAAGAGGGCATTGCTTATTGGGACAGTTATGAAAAAAAAAAAAAAATACTATTCTGGACCTGACAAGCAAATCCTAAAACCGATTTGTTTATATAAATAATAATAATAATAATAATAATTATTATTATTATTATTATTATTATTAAGCAACAAATATAACTATTTGCAAAATGTCAAAAAAGAACAATTGAGTGCCAAGAACAGTGTTTGCCTTTCTGTTGTTGCTGTGAAGGAAGATATTATTTCATAGATCAAAAATTAAACATTTACACATCATTTAGAGTTATTAAACTCCCACTATTAAATAGAGAAAATCTGACCGCAAAATCAGCGGGAGGCATCACATGCAAATACGTTCATACAGTAAGACGTAATTACTACACACACTTCCTTGCAGTACAATATTGCATGATTTATGGACTGTTGCAGGTCTGACTCAGACTATGATTTGATTTAACTTGGGTAACTGGCACTAGCTTAAAGAAATCACAGAAGTGAAAATTCTGTAATTGTTTTTGCTTGTTCCAAACTTATCCTATTCAAATAAATATTTGAAGAATCCATATGCAGCTCTTACCATAGAGTGACAGTTCATAATGACCAAATAATGATTTTTTTTTTTTTTAATTTTAAGGAAACTTTCGCTTTCTACTCCTTATCAAATGAAATGTAGGCTAATTGCCCTCCTGGCTTTAACCTCTGCTTATTCAACATGGTAAAATTAATGAATACTTAATGATAATCATGAATAATCATTATCCACATGAACCACCAATATATGTTTGAAAGAGAAACATAGTAGGTTTTATATGGCTAATCAACATAAATAATCATGTAATAATTATAAAACAATATTTAGGACAATGTTTTTCTACGACCCAGAAATAGGGTTTAAAGAAAAATGTTCTATGGCAAAAATACTGGTAATTCTTAATTTACACACATAGTTTAGATTAGAAGATTGGGTAGTAACCCATACGGTCTAGCTGCAACAGTTCAAATATTTCAACCCACCAAACCTCAAATCCGATCTGAACATTCCACGTACACATAGGGTTGGAACGCTATACATTTTACACAAGACACAGGCCACACGGATCTTGATACTGACAAGCTATAGAGGAGAGCGAGGCAAGGTGTGACAAAGAACAGAAACATTTAAGACTTAACAATAATAATAATAATAATGTGTAAGAATCTGGAAGAGAAGATTTATGTACAGATTTGTGCCTCATTTACTCTATATATACAGCTGTTTAGCAAAATATGCATATATATTTACAAAGTACCAGGGAGAGAGTCAATAATTAGAGATGGGGAATGAATTACAGGCATGAATTACAGGACACAGGTAATAATTCCTGTGTTAGTTGTTTAGGCTTGAGATGGCATGGGGGAAAAAACTGTGTTTATGCCTAGATGTTCTAGTGCACAGAGATCTGTAGCGTCTGCCTGAGGGGAGGAGCGCAAACAGGTCGAGTCCAGGGTGAGAAGGGTCTGTGATGATGTTACCTGCCTGTTTCTTCACTCTGGAGTAGTACAAGTCTTGAAGGCTGGGCAGGTGGACACCAATGATCCTTTCTGCTGACCTAACAGTCCGCTGCAATCTTATATCTGATTTGTTGGCTGACCCAAACCATACAGTTATAGAAGAGCACAGGACCGACTCAATAACAGCAGAGTAAAACTGTGTCATGTGCGCCTGTGGCAGGTTGAACTTTTTCAGTTGACGAAGAAAGTACAATCTCTGCTGAGCCTTTTTCACGATGGAGTCGATGTGAGTATCCCACTTCAGGTCTAGGCAAGGCAAGGCAAGGCAAGTTGATTTATATAGCACATTTCATACACAGTGGTAATTCAAAGTGCTTTACATAAAAGAAAGTGAAATAGACATTAAAAAAATCAATAAAAACATGGAAATGTAAATAATAAAAACAAGGAATTTTAAAATGATATAGAAATTGACTTAAAATAAATTTAAAGAAAATGATTATACATAAAATTCATTGCAGTCAGTTCGGACACAGTTAAACAGATGAGTTTTGAGTCTTGATTTAATTGTGGCTAATGTTTTAGCACATCTGATCTCTTCTGGAAGCTGGTTCCAACTGCGGGCCGCATAATAGCTAAAAGCAGACTCCCCTTGTTTTGTGTGAACCCTTGGTATTTCTAACTGACTCGATCCTAATGATCTGAGTGGTCTGTTCGGTTTATATTCAGTGAGCATATCAGCAATATATTTAGGTCCTGGGCCATTGAGTGACTTATAAACAAGTAAAAGTACTTTAAAATAAATCCTAAATGTAACTGGAAGCCAGTGTAAGGACCTGAGGACTGGTGTGATATGCTCAGATTTTCTGGTTCTAGTCAGAATCCTGGCAGCAGCATTCTGGATGAGCTGCAGTTGTCTAATGGTCTTCTTGGGAAGGCCGGTGAGGAGACCATTACAGTAATCCACCCTGCTGGTGATAAAGGCATGAACAAGTTTCTCCAAGTCTTGACTGGAAAAAAACATCTAATTCTTGCAATGTTTTTGAGATGATAGTATGCTGATTTAGTTACTGCTTTGACATGACTACTGAAACTAAGGTCTGTCTCCAGAATCACCCCAAAATTTCTGACCAGGGAGATGGTGGCACCCAGGAACCTGAATGACTCCACTGCAGTCACAGTGCTGTTCATGATGGTGAGTGGGGGGAGAGCAGGGGGGTTTCTCCTGAAGTCCATTATCAACTCTACAGTTTTAAGCATGTTGAGCTCCAGGTTGTTGTGACAGCACTAGACAGCTAGCTGATCAACCTCCTGTCTGCAAGCAGACTCGTCACAATCCTGGATGAGGCCGATGACTGTAGTGTCAAATGCAAACTTCAGAAGTTTGACAGAGGGGTCTTTAGATGTGCAGTCGTTCGTGTAGAGGGAGAAGAGCAGTGGGGAGAGAACGCAGCCCTGAGGAGCTCCAGTGCTGATGGTGCGGGTGTTGGATGTGAGTTTTCCCAGCCTCACTAGTTGCTGCCTGTCTGTCAGGAAGCTGGTGATCCACTGACAGACGGAGGTGGGGACGGAGAGCTGTGTCAGTTTATTCTGAAGGGTGTCCGGGATGATGGTGTTGAAGGCGGAGCTGATGTCCACAAACAGGATCCTTGCATAAGTCCCTGGTTTGTCCAGATGTTGGAGGATGAAGTGCAGTCCCATGTTGACTGCATCATCCACAGACCTGTTTGCTCGGTAAGCAAACTGCAGGGGGTCCAGCAAGGGACCAGTAAAGTCATTCAGGTGAGCCAACACGAGCCTCTCAAATGACTTCATCACCACAGACGTTAACACTTTAACCTTCAACCCCATTTAGGGCCTCGCAGGTGAAAATAACCTACCTGAATTAAAATGGTAACAGTTTGTGACAAAGTGTGCTTACACAAACAAATTAGGTATCTTTGGAAAGAAGAGACTCTGGGCTTTACTATCTATCATCCAGAGTTGATAATGCTCAAAAAGATAAAAAGTTATAGACACTGACGTGCCTTGAAAAATATTTTTCCACACTGAATGTTTTTTTATTTCATATACAAATACATGAAATAAGTCCTGGAGCAATCCAGAAAAGTAATGGATCGAAAGCCATGTGTCTCATCAGTTCATATTTCAAATTTGAAGAAGATACCATGAAAAATGAGATTCCTGCAATATTTTTTCTGAAACTATTTATAGTCCCCCCACCCCCCTGTTTGAGGAAAAATAACCACCAAATGGATTGCAGAATTATACAAGCTATTTTAGTCATTATACATGTTCCTGCATAGTTTTTCAATTATAAAATAATAGACAGATTTATTTGAGCACTAAAAAATACAAAAATAATTATTTGAGTAATAAAAAAGGAAAAAAAATAGAAAAAAATGCTTTGTATATAGTATGTATACTGAAGTATTCTTCGTTATTCGTTATTACAATGATAAATATCACTGCCAGACGTGAAGTGATATTGCCAGACATGGTCATAGAGTCAGTAAACACACGCTGATGTGCTTCCATTCAGATTATAATCAAACAGATGGGCCATATAATCAATAATAGCTGATCAATGAATCACAATGATAGCCGTCATAGAGTCGCTAATAAACACGCTGATGTGCGTCCATACAGATTATAATCATGCAGACACGGCCACATTCCCCACACAATACACACACACACATATAAAAAATGTAGAAGAAAAAAAAAACAGTTTTTTATGGATAAAGCAGATCGCTAAGTTATGCCCCGCTCAGATGACAGCGTGCGTCACAGAAGCGTCACTGCCGGCAGGAGGGAGCGCCAAATTCAAATAATCTATATTCCGCTTTTCTGAGACTTTTTTTTCCGTAGACGGTCTCATTATGTTTGTAAGACCGTATTCTACAAAATCGTTTTGTTTTTTTACCACCAAGACGCTGTTTTTGAGCGTAATTTATTCCATAACGGACGCGAACAATAACTCTCTGAAGAAATGAAACGTAAACAAAGGAATATTCATCCTTATTACAACGTTATTGTTTCGCTGGACTAAAAGTGCTCGCTGGGATGTTTTTCTGTGGACCCTTACCTCTCTAACTAAACTGGGATTTCAGCAGTGGACGCGTTTGTGGCTCGTTATTACAATGATAAAGGTACGTACGGCTTTTTTACTCTGCGTGTTTGGATGTGTACTGCTTACACAAATGTAGCAAATTTGTGCCACTCATTCCTTATAAGCTTTCCATCGAAAAACAGCGATCTGTCGTCGATGCTTGAGGCTTAGACCCTCAGAATGATATAGAGTTTGACAAGATTAACTTTGTCCCGTTTCATTTATTCTATTAGAAAACAATGACACATGCAAACAAAGAGCGTTCAGTGCGAGGTCGCTCTGGTGCAGGCTAACAGGTTAAAGCAACAGGTCTGTAGTCATTAAGTTCTGTGATTTTTGGTTTCTTGGGTACAGGGATGATGGTGGAGCGTTTGAAGCAGGAGGGGAATTCACACAGCTCCAGTGATCTGTTGAAGATCAATGTGAAGATGGATGATAGCTGGACAGCACAGGCTTTGAGGCAGGCTGGAGAGACCTGGAGATCTGGGCCTTTGGCTTTCCTTATCTTCTGTTTCCTGAAGACTTTGCTTACATCTTCATAGATCTTGATTACAGGCTGAAAAACAGTAGGGGGGAGGGAGAGGGAAGGTGTTGATGGCTGTGTTGTGAGATGGTCAGAGAGGGTGTGGGGTGTCAGACCAGGCTTTTGTATTTCAAATCTGCAATAAAACGTTTTACACGTCTTCAGCCAGTTGTTGATTGGCCTCGGTACTGGGGGCAGGGGTCTTGTAACTGGTGATGGCTTTCAGGTCTTTCCACACTGATGTAGAGTATTTGCTTGAAAGCTGTTTTTTTAGCTTTTCAGAGTATTTTTTCTTTGCCACTCTTATCTCTCTATTCAGTGTGTATTTGGACTGTTTGTACAAGGCTTTGTTCCCACTCCTGTGAGCATCCTCTTTGGCCTGGCGAAGCTGTTTGAGGTTTGTACTGAACCAAGGTTTGTCGTTGTTAAATGTTAAGTAAGTCCTGGTGGGTACACACATGTCCTCACAGAAACCAATGTAGGACGTCACTGCGTCGGTGAGCTCATCCAGATCAGTAGCTGCAACCTCAAAAACACTCCAATCAGTAAGTTCAAAGCAGGCTTGTAAATCCTGCTCTGCTTCAACAGTCCATCTCTTTACAGTTTTTTTTCTACAGGCTTAGCAGATTTAAGTTTCTGCCTGTAGGCTGGTAGAAGATGAACCAAACATTGATCAGGGAGTCCCAGTGCTGCATGGGGGAAAGAGTGATATGCATCATTTAAAACAGTGTAGCAATGGTCCAGTATATTGCTGTCCCTGGTGGGGCAACGTGATGTGTTGCCTGTATTTAGGCAGTTCGCGGGTGAGATTAGCTTTATTAAAAATCACAGAGAATGATAATGAAAGAGTCCGGGTAACGCTGCTCTGTGTGTGTGATTTGGTCGGCCAACAGTTCTAGCGCGGTGCTCACACGCACATCAGGAGGAATGTACACACTCACCAGAATAAAAGAGGAAAACTCACGTGGCGAATAAAAAGGCTTGCAGTTAATAAAGAGAGCTTCCAGGTTTGGGCAGCACATCTTCTTTAGAACAGTCATGTCTGTACACAGCCTTCATTGATATAAAAACAATCCACCGCCTCTCGTTTTCCCCGACAACTCAGTGATGCAGTCTGCTCTGAACAGCTGGAAGCCCGTTAGATGAAGCACGCTGTCCGGGATAGATCCGTTCAGCCAGGTTTCCGTGAAACAAAGCGCAGAAGAATTTAAAAAATCCTTTTTTGTGCAGGTGAGGAAATGTAGTTCGTCTGATTTATTTGCAAGGGAGCAGAGATTCGCCAGGTGAATACTCGGCAGCGGAGTCCTTAAACCGTGCTGTCTGGATTTCCCTCGCTTGCGTCCCCTGGAGCGCTTGTATAGAAACACAGCTCCTCCAACTAAAATGTCCAGTCTGAATGTTCAAACGTCGGCAAAAGGTTATCTGGTGTGCTACTTCTTATGTCCAAGAGTTCTTTTCTAGTGAAGCTGATCGTAAAAATGTTGCTTAAGACAGGACAAACAAACAAAAACAGAAAAAGTACCAAGGAGCAACAAACCGAAGCAGCCATGTTCGGCACCAGTCAAGTTATTTCATGGTCAATATGAGTCATGGTGCCAGGAATATGACGGTTCATCAACAGTGAAGAACAGTAAGGAGAGACAAGGGCATAGACAGGAGCCTCGGGAGAGGAGGTGGACCACTACTGTGCTACATGGATCCAGAGAAGCAATAGAGAGAGAAGTTTCACCTGCACTAGTGAATCCACCCACTAAGAACAGAACTGTGCCTTACTGCCCATTCTGCAACAATTCAGAGCACTTCTTATGCAAATGCACAGAAGTTGTAAAACTGACAGTCTAATAAGTCTATACTAGAGTCTTATTAGAGTCACTCTGTCAGTTTAAATCTAGATTAAAGACCCATCTCTTTAACCTGGCTTACACATCATACACGATCACATTTCTATAATTCAAATCCGTTAAAGGATTGTTAGGCTGCATTAATTAGGTCAACCAGAACTGGGAACACTTCCCAAAACACCTGATGTACTTGTTACATTGTTAGAAGAATGGCATCTACGTTAATATTAGTCTGTTTCTTTCTTATTCCAAGGTCACTGTAGCCACCCAGATCCAGACTGTATCCAGATCAGATGGTGGATCAGCACCTAGAGATGACCTTTACAGCCAGGACACCTAGATGAGCCCCAGAGTCTGATTCCCAGTGAAGACCCTGTCTCCTAGACGACCATCGGGACAAGATCACAGGAACCAGATGAGTCCTTTGCACAATCCGATTCTGCTTTAGCCTAGATTTAAACTGCTGATTTTGTCTGGCCAGAGGAGAATGACACCATTTCAACAACTATTTCCCCGTTTAAATACTGTAAATTTGATATAAAGCCACCCAGCTTTATATCAAGCCGATGTAAAGCTGCTTTGACACAATTTGCATTGTTAAAAGCGCTATACAAATAATATTTACTTGACTTGACTTAGAGTACTACTCCACCATGGTAAACGCACTCTGAGCACCTATGCCATCCTGGACGATGGCTCAGAGCGGACTACGCTCTTACCAGCGACAACACACCACCTGGGCCTCAGAGGAGAACCAGAAGACCAGGGGCCTCATGTATAAACTCCAGGAAAAAGAGTGCATACGCACAGTCAAGAGCATCCGTACGCACATTTCTATGCCCATTTTGTGTATACGCTGTTTTCCACGCACGTATTTGGATTTATAAAAAATAAAACTTGGCGTAAATGTGCGCACCGTACGGATGCTCTTGACTGTGCGTAAGCATTCTTTTTCCTGGAGTGAGAAAAGTAATGAAGTAAACAAGGATTTAAAACTCTGTTTTCCATTTCAATATACACATTTACATTAAATATTCCCCTCTCATTAATGGAGATAAGCACTGACATTAGCCTGCATAAAGTCATTACACAGGAGTTAAAACAAAATTATATGAATTTAGACATTTGTAGTGAGTGCGTTTGATCACATTTCCTGTGGTATGCTATGTTTTAATAACAGCGAGTGCTATAATAATTCATATTTATACTAAACTGCAGATCTCATGTTATGAGAATTTTTTTAGCAAGAACAATGATCAATGATGCGCACTTACTTAGGTTGCGTTCACATCTGTAGTTTGGTTCATTTGGTCCAGACCAAAGGCCAAAAATTATAGATTGTAGCTATTTTTAGCCGTTTTGGTTCCTTTTCACACCACACTGTTTGCTCTGGTCCGAACCAGCTGAAACGAACCAATATCCAGTCACGTGACAACATTCACTTCACTTGTTGGCTAGATGTGTCTTTGAACACATTCCCTAAACTGCTTTTCGATTGGTCAGAAAGAGCGTGCGGGAAAATTCCAATGGTGCTCCCGAAAGTAAACAAAGACAGGATTAAAATGCAGCAGACAGCACACTACTATTATACTATTATTACAAATTTCTATGAGGCTTCCGCACCTCCTCACAACCCCAAGTTTGTCCGCAACCTGCCATGCTAAACTGCAAACTGTCAACAAACACTTCCTCATCCCATAATGCACAGCGCAGCTGACTACGGCAGCTGGTTTAGTCCAAAAATGCAGTTCTTTTTGCAGTTGGGTCTGTTTGAGGTTGAATTGTGTTCTCACCACAAACGAACCGCTCCAGGGTTCGTTTGAAAGCGTGCCGAGACCACCTCTTCAAGGAGGTCTCGGTACGCTTGTTTGGTCCGCTTTTGGTGCGCACCCGAGTGCGATTGCTGCATTTTCACTTCATTACTTCATAGAAAACCCTGAATCCGCTCTTGGCCTCAGCTGGCACTGTTCAACAGATATCTTAAGATACAAACATCGCCCTGTGAGTTATGATGCTCCTACCATGATGAACATCTACAAGGTATTAGCCAGCCATTACGATCCTCTCGGCTTTATCCTGCCATACACTACCCATGCCAAAATACTAGTGAGACAACTTTGGGACAAACACAGAGATTGGGACGACCCCCGACTGCCACAGGATTTGATACAAGCCTGGAGAGATTGGGAAGGAGAGTTAAAATTCCTGCAGAGGATCACCTTTCCCCGCGCATACGTACCTCCTGCTATGGATGAGAGAATAATTACTCATGAGATACACGTGTTCTTCGATGTCTCTGAACAATCCTATGGAGCTGTCACTTACCTGAGGACAGCTGACACTCAGGGTCAGCCTTATCTCTCCTTCATTGTAGCCCGTTCAAGAATTGCACCTAAACGACTGCACTCAATGCCCAGACTGAAGCTCTGTGCTGCCCTCACTGGAGCCCAACTCAGTAGATTGCTAGAACGAGAGCTTACCCTGCCAATCAGCCGAACTACCCTCTGTACCAACTCAACCACGGTCTTGTCCTGGTTACACTCCGAGTCCTGTCAATTTAAGGTTTTCGTTGGCACTCGAGTGGCAGAAATTCAGGACCTCACTGATCGACTTTCATGGCAATATGTCGACTCAGCGAAAAATCCTGCGGATGACCTCACCAGAGGTCAAACTAGAAGAATTGGCTGAGCCTAACCGGTGGAACCATGGACCACTCTTTCTTCTTCAAAGCCCAGACAAATGGCCGACCCCACCAACAACAGTAGTGGACGAGTGTCACACAGAACTTCGCAAGTCTATATTCTGTGGAGTCACTACGACCATACCTGACAAGGAGCGTTACCTACCAGACGTGCATCAGTACACCACTTGGAGGAAACTTGTAGAGGCAACCGTACAGAAGCTTCAAGGGGCGGCATGTAACAGTAAAGCTCTTAGCGCTGATGACTACTGTACAGCCAAGATTCTTATCCTGAGAAGGCCACTACAGGATACTTTCACAGAGGAGCTCAGCCTACTGCGAAATGAGAAACCAGTCCAACAAAATAGCCGTCTACTTACGTTGTCTCTAGAACTGGACAAGACAGATGAACTTATTAAGGTTGGTGGCAGATTGCGACGATCTGAAGACTTAGACCCAGCTGCTGTGCATCCTTTCATCTTGGATCACTGCCATCCCACTAGTAAGCTTCTAATTCAAGACTACGATTCTCAACTCACCCCCCCCCCCCCCCCCCCGAGAGGCAATTCAACGTTGTCAGCATACCTGCACAGATTGTCGAAGGTGGAAATCAAGCCCTCAATTCCGAAGATGGCAGACTTACCTATAGCATGCCTACGACTTTACAAGCCAGCATTTTACTTGATAGGGATGGACTTTTTTGGGCCCTTTGTAGTCAAGGTGGGCAGGCGCACCGAGAAGAGGTGGGGAATCATATTTAAAGGCCTTACAACCAGATATGTACATCTAGAGATCCTCACCAATATGAATGCCGACTCCTTAATGGCCTTGAGGAAGTTCATCACCAGAAGAGGGACACCAGCTGAGTTGTTCTCCGACCAGGGAACAAATTTCTGGGGAGGAGAAAGAGACATGCGAGAGGTTCTTACGGAACTGTCCCCAGAACTCCAACTCCAGCATGCCAAACATAAGATACAGTTTCACTTCAAACCACCTGGCGCACCCCACTTCAGCGGAACGTGGGAAAGGGACATTTGATCTGTGATCTGTCAAGCTGTCCCAGAGGAAGTGCTCCATACTGTTCTCCTGGAAGTAGAAGGCATGTTGAATGATAAAACATTAGGATATGTATCCTCTGACCCTAAGGACCTTGATCCAGTGACTCTAAATGTTCTACTGATGGGGCGGCGGGACGGATCCCTGCCCCAAGTAGTGTACCCCAAATACTCCTGAGCAGGCGCCAATGGAGACATTCCCAAATTCTGGCTGACCAGTTATGTTCTAGTTTCATTAAGAACTATATCCTAAATCTACAGTCCCACAGGAAATGGTACTCCACCTCTACAGATATAACCCCAGGATCTGTGGTACTGATGGTGGACCCTCAACTGGCCTATCAGAGGTGTCACCAAAGTTTACCCCAGTGCTGATGGACACATAAGGATGGTAGACGTAAAGATCAATGACAGAACTTACATGAGACCTGTAGCCAGGCTGATTGTTCTCTCAGAGGTTCAAGACGAAGATGAGAACTGTTCCCAAGTACTGTACTAAGCACTTATTCAGGAAATATATGTGCTCCACGCATTTGGGGGCGGCTGTAAGAAAGGTAGCGCAGATAACCAAACAATCACATATGCGCAACTCTGGTGCAGACTGACGCGCTTCAATCTAAGCGCACACAATAAGCAATGATCAGCGCTCTGCTATGCTCAGAGACGTGCAAGAAAGAGAAGCGAGTGCAGTACATGGGGCTATGCGGATTAGATTATTCCCACTGTTCAGGTATTATATTGTGTGCGTCAATGCCATATAAACCACACACACACATAATAACGCCAACTGAAAGATTGTTTGCCCATGCCTACTTCAACTGTTCATTAAATACCCTTAATTCAGCAATTGGTCTGGTTCCAGTGTCCTGACCGACACCCGGGAATGATCACCACACAAACTAAGACCCGGCAATAGAACTTAAATACAGTCCTCCTAAGTCTCACTAAGACCAACTAAGGATCAGCTTAAACCAGCTCAAACAAGCTACCAGCTTCAAAACATACCAAACCAGTAAATGCTGTTTTTTTCAACAGATTGTACATCTATGATGTGAATCTCCTGTTCCACCACATCCCAAAGATCTAGTGACTGTGGAGGCCATTTGAGTATAGTTAACTCACTGTCAAATTCAAGAAACCAGTTTGTGATGATTTGAACTTTGTGACAATGGTGTGTTATCCCTCTGGAAGTAGCCATCAAAAGATGTGTACACTGTGGTCATGAAGGGATGGACATGTTCAGCAACAATATTTAGGAAGGTTGAGGCATTTAAACAATGTGCAATTGGTACTAAGAGGCCCAAAGTGTGCCAACTGCCAAGCAAAAATTCCTCACACCATTACAACAGCCTGAACTGTTGCTACAAATTACTCATCAGATCAGACAACCTTTTACCAATCTTCTATTGTCCAATTTTGGTGAGCCTGTGGAAACTGTACCCTCAGTTTCCTGTTCTAAGCTGACAGAAGTGGCACCCAGTGTGGTTTCTGCTTTATCCCCATCTGCTTTAAGGTTCGACATATTGTGCATTCAGAGATTATCTTCGGTGTACCTCTGTTGTAACGAGTAGTTATTTAAATTACTGTTGCCTTTCTATGAGGTCAAACCAGTCTGGCCATCCTCCTTTGACATCTGGCATCAAAAAGGCATTTTCACCCACAGAATTGTTACTTTTCTTTTTTGGACCATTCTCTGTAAACCCTAGAGATGGTTGTGCATGAAAATCCTAGTTGATCAACAGTTTTTGAAATACCCAGACCAGCCCATCTGGCATCAACAATCATGCCATATTCAAAATAAATAAAATCACATTCTTCCCCCATTCTGTCCTTTAGTGTGACCATGTCTACATGCCTAAATTCATTGAGTTGCTGCAATTCATTTATATTAACAAGCAGTTGAATAGGCGTACCTAAAGTGTCTGGTGAGTGTACAGCATATTAAATGTTATATTTTACACATAAATGTGCGTCGAAGGCTTAGTTAATCCAAAACTTCACCATTTACTCATCTTTGTTTCATTCCAAACCTGTATCATGCTGGTCTGGAACAATATTTTGAAAAATGTTTTTGTCCATATAATGGATGTAAATGGTAACCAAACTCTTTGAGGATGAGTAAATGATGACAGAATTTTTATTTTTGAGAGAACTCTCCCTTTAATACTATAATATATTATACGTCATGTTGAAGTATGAATATACAGAATAATAATAATAACCAAAAAACCTAATATAAGCATTGAAGGCTAATGCCTCATGATGCCTACATGAGCACTACATTACATCTCAACATGCACATTTGCTAGCTGCTAGGCCATGGCTCTGGCAGTCATAGTTATTTTTCATGAACTCAGTAATAAGTAAAAAGGAAAAAACTATTTATGATGGCATACACATTTACATATTTTAGGGTTTATTAGGTAAGCTTTGCAGTTCAGATGTTGGTGAGACCTTGGATTAATAAAATGTCAGTGTATTAGTTACATTATTGACTTTTAATTATGTTTGACTACAGCCTAAACGGTGTCTCCTAAATAATCATCTTCAAATTGGTAAAGCATTTTGGAATTGCAGCATGACATAATAAAAGTGTTTCTAGTACCTAATATCACACACACACACTGGTTTCCATGTTTTATGGGGACATTCCATAGACATAACGTTTTTTTTACTGTACAAACTATATTTTTATATAACACTTACCCTAACCCTCCTCCTCACATAAAACATTTAGCATTTTTAGATTTAAAAACAACAACAAAAAAACTCATTATGTATGATTTATAAGCTGTTTTCCTCATGGGGACCAAAAAATGTTCCCACAAGGTCAACATTCACACTCACACACACACAAACAAACACGCATTTTCAATCAGGGACATGAATGCTCAGCATCAGCAGGATCAATACAGTGGGTCATAAGTAAAGAGGAGAACAGAGAAAGAGATAATTAATTGGATACAGAGACTATAGTAAAGTGCGATACAGCAAGTTGTCATGATGATGTTGGTTAAATTATGGTTGCCATTCTCATATCCTTCCTAGACTTAGCAGTTCTGTTCTATAATAAGAGAGAAAACAGGCTTGTCCTTAAAAGTTGCAACCAACTTCAGCATAGTGATATAGAAGCCCATTTCTGCCACTGAATAAAAAATAAAAACAGTAATTGCGACTTTCTCACGATTTGTACATTTTTCTCGCAATTGCGAGTTTACATCCTGCAATTCTGACTTTTTCTCAGAATTGCGTGAAATAAACTTGCTATTGCGAGTTACAGCTAAAATCTGAAATGTGAGGTATAAACTCGCAACTGTGACTTCTCAGAATTGCAATTTTAGATCTCACAATTCTGACTTTATAACACAATTGCAATTCTGTTAAAACGAGTTTATATCACAATTCAGAGAAAAAAATTGTAAGAATTGCGAGTTTGCAACTCACAATTCTACAAAAAGTCAGAATTGCGAGATATAAACTCGCAATTCCAAGAAAAAACTCAGAATTGTGAGTTAAAGTCGCAATTAGCTTTTTTTATACATTTTTTTATTCAGTGGCGGAAACGGGCATCCATATAGTGACATATGGATTTTGAACCCGTTTTGACTATGTGCAGATGCATCTTGGCTGTGCAACAACAATAGACAAAAACAGTTGGCACATAAAATACATACAGGAAAATCCACTTCACTTTTTGAACGTTAGCCATGCAGAGTTTTTTCTCAACAGCAAAGCAACTGACAGCATTTAGACAGCCGTTTTTAAGAAGCTTTTGAAGAAGTCATTAGTCTAAGGATTCACATACTTTTTCCTCCCTGCCTTTTGCATTTTTACACACTGTGTTTAGTAAAGACATTTGTTTAGGGCGTTACATAACTTCTGAAGATCAGATGTTGCAGTGCAAATGTGCATTTGTCTCACCACATCCACCAGCTGCGAGATCTTCAGACCGAAGCGAACGGTAATCGTGTCGTTGGCGTGAAGGATAGGTCTCACATACTTCTGATAGCCCCGAAAAAGATTCCTCAACAATGTGTCCTCCATCTCAGCTAGTGAGACAAACTCTTCAGGAGCTAGAGAGAGAGGGTGGATTAATTTTAGAACAATTAAAAGGAACTAAAATGACGACATAGCCTCAGGTGGCATGTGGTGATAAGGTAACGCATAATCTAAAGCTTCCATGCTGATTACCAGTATTGTATAGGCCTATACATACACATATCTGTCTGGTTATGTAGGAAGTATATCCATGTTGGATTTGTCATCAAGAGAAATCACACATTCAATTCAGAAACACTCTCCCACGAGTGTTAGATGAGCACAGTCATGAAGTGACAGCTGGCCCATGTTCCTCAGAGCTCCTTCTGCTGACGCAACCATTGCCATGACGTGATGACCTCAGACAAGCGCACTACACAGAGCATCAGGAGAACAAGATGAGCCCACGACTACACACACATACACACTCTAGCATTAATGATTACAGTCTCACAAACACACACACACACACACACACACTGACTGAACTATGGAGCACAAAATGTATTAAAAATAAATAATTTTCTAGTATTATAAATAGATGCCTTTAAAAAAAATCTTAAATCAATGTAATTCATGAAATTCAATGAAATAGCAAATAGTAAAATGCTAAATAATTTTAAATCTAACATTTAAAGAGTTGAAATGAAAAATCTGTCATCATTTATAAATGGCATTCCAAAGCCATTGTACAAAGAGATTTGCTCTTGGGCGTCCCTCAGTATGTGTTTTTATAAATGTTTATAAGTGAATAAAAACCTAAATTAAAACCAAAATCTGTTCATCATTTAAGTGATCATGTTTTTAGGTACTTGTTGAAGCTTAAAAATATTGATTACATACTTTCTATTTATATAAAAAATATGTGAGGATTTAAAAAAAACACAATTAATAGGCTATTAAAATCTGTGTTTCAAAGATGAAGGATAGCTTATTTACTTTGGCACAATGAGAGTAAATAATAACAATTTTAATTTTAGTGTTAACTATCCCTGTAAATAGTATTTTCATAAAGCATTTACAAGCTGCTCTTCTTTATCTTTTGTCAATATATTTATCTGCAAAAGCTTTTCTTTATTCTTTCTTTAAAATGATCAACACTCCAATGATACATGCTACACATTGACTTTCGATTTACAAGTAAATAAATATGTCTGCACTATTTCAGCTATGGATATGTAACAGATAAAATAGGCATTTACAAAAATAGTTTGTTTTCATGGAATATGTATTTCTGACTGGTTGAGATGGATAATAATAAAACTTGTAATTCTCAGCATAATTGTAATATTCAGAGTACTTCCAGAACATTCATGCATGCACTCACTGGAAGTTCTTCATTCCATTATACAGTATAATTCATAATTCTATTATAGCTAATTATAACTATGATGGTCCCAGTCCTGTATATTCCAGACATGCTAAAATATACAATATCCCAACAGCTAACGTATATTTAATATCATGTATATAATGTAATTTTATATAATTTTACATTTTATAATATAAATTTAATATGTAAATCTACATGTCAATGATTATATGATCTATTGGAAGGGTAACACAGAATTAATTTTCTTAATAAAATAACGTCACAGGCCTGTTAATTATGCAGAAAGACACACCAGAGGTCATGCTATGTTGTAAATATAAGTGTTCTGCCTAATTGGCTTTTATGATTATTCGAAACCTACTCTGTCCATTCTTTTACCCTTTCTCTTCCTCCTTGGTTTTGTCTTTCTCCATTTACACATGCCCTTTCCTGATATGCCCTTGCAAGTTTATAAATGCATCAGTTTATAAATGTAGGTAGGTTCCATTAAA
Source organism: Barbus barbus (assembly GCF_936440315.1). Taxonomy (NCBI): domain Eukaryota; kingdom Metazoa; phylum Chordata; class Actinopteri; order Cypriniformes; family Cyprinidae; genus Barbus; species Barbus barbus. The sequence continues at coordinate 21,922,277 of NC_136736.1, read as the reverse complement.
TAAAAATTAAGTGTGCATTTGGGGGTTGGGGTTATCCATAAATGTCCTCTGTAAGGTACCCTCCATCATTAATGGCATAGCAATCTGTGCTCCACCACATTAATGACATTTTTACAGGATGTTACGCCTATCGTTGCTGAACGACCAGCATCACTTCCTTTCTAATCACAGTCTGTCATGCCCTGGCAAAAGGTTTCTCAGCCTATCTTTGAGAAGCTGTTTTTCCAGCTCAGCAAGGCTGTGGGTCTTGCAACAGCAAGTATATGAAATGACATCATAAATAAAGATGCAGGGCAGGTCATCTCGCCTGGGTTTACGATTCAACCAACCAGGGAGTGGACAAGGACGTGTAAATCAAAAGACAAGAGGGAGGAGGGGGTGCAAGAGAGTGTGAAAAACCGTGTATTTGCATATGCATTATGAAGTGTGTACATGCTTATTTCAAGGTAAAAACGGTTTAATGTTTTGTGAGAAAAAGTTGATGGTTCTTTTTTTGTTTATTGTGTTAATGAGTTCTTTTTCTCCTCAATGGAAGTTAGATTTCGGTCAATTGCATCAGGATGTTCAAAGCCACTTTAATGTACTCAAGCATGCTGCAATTCATAGTAAAAAAACAGACTCGCTATGAATAACCCTCTCGATCCAAGGACATCTGCATTCATCTGTTGCTACACTGAAAATAATGTTATTTCCTTCTTCTGTATAAAATAAAATATCATGAAAACCTTGGGAGTTATTTGCATATAGATGGACAAAGTTCACAGACATGACCTCATTAGTCACTGGCCACAAATGTCCTCTTGTCTTCCCCGACAGCAAAACATCTGGTCTGGTCTTTTAAGGGTAAATTTTAGGGTTGAATCAAAAGCCAAGAGTCAAATAAGCATATTCATGGCATTACAGATATGCTTTCAGTCAAAGTATCCTGCTTTGACGTTTTTAGAACCATTTTGTATAAATGCAGCAGGAATGGACAAACTTAGTATCAAGTAATTTTTAATTGCGATATGGCTGGTTATGAATTGTACAAAAATAACATCACACTCACCATCAAGCTGTTAGGCTATACTGAATATCAGCATGGAATATTATTCAGCATATGGCCATGCTGATATTCAAGATCGCAAATATAATAGTGGCTGTATAGGCCTTGTGTTACAGATATAAAAAAAAGAAAAAAAATCAAATAAAAAAAAAAATTTTACAACAGGACTGCAATTCGGTGAACCAATGAATGAATTTAGTTTGACAGCAATTTCCCCTTGATTAAACAATTTCAATGAACAGAGGGAGGAAGAGAAAAGATGTCAAGTATTTCACTCCAGAGTGTTGCTGACAGACAAAATAAATGAAAATCCAGTCCAGCAGCTCCATTTTTGGATTAAAGCTGCAGATGAAGGCTTTCATTGCCTCTACATTGATAAGAACCCCCATCTCTTCACTTTTACACTCTGCCAAACAAAACAGGTTCTTGCATTAGTGCTTCAGTGTGATACTATTGACACAAAGTGTTGGTGTCTGTTAATTTTATTAATTATTTTTTTGTTACAAAGCTGATCCTAAATAACACATCTAAAGGGTGGAAAACCAGTAAAAGTGTATGGTAAAATTATGGGATGCGTGACTGAACAGGTCAAGCAAAACATTAACACCCAGAGACCCAGCTGAGGGCGCTAGAAGCCAAGCAATAAGCGTAAATTAAACGAGACGAATTTCTTTTGTATCGTTCATTTGTTGCAAGGTTCAAAGCACAAGATAAAACGTCTGATAATGTTTGAATGCACTTGGCTTCATTCTGAACATTTATGAATTAGTCTAATTTAAAATTTAAGGTCACATATAGGCTATTGGAGCCGAAAGCACTTGCATCATTTTAATAACGGACTATGTAATAAGTAAAACGGAGCAATGATATATGAAGCCACACACGGAGAAACGCAAGAAAACTCTTAAAGGTGATTAGTTTCAAGTGCAGCAGGTTACTCACCCTCTATCGTTGCATAGGCAACTGCCATTACGAGCATAAGACCGGAGATTTGTAACTTCATGCTGTCTTTCCCGGCTCCAGTTCCTTCATTCAATGAAATTATTTCATGCTGTTTGAACAGTGAGTCTCTGTCATCGATAAAAGGGGGTATTCTCTTTTTTTATTCATACGCCAGGACACCGAGCAGTTTCGTAAAACGATCAGATGTAGCTACTGCAACCTGCTGTGTGATAAAGCTATAAATTAATCATGAACGGAGTGGGGGTTTCAGGCTGCTCCGTCCGAGGCGAACACAAGAGGAAGATGCTTTCGCTCCCCCTCGTGATGTTGAGAAAGATGCCATTCATTCGCCGAGCAGCTGCAGCGGAGCAGAGAGAAAAACAGAGCGCTCGAGAACGTAAGGGGAGGGGATAAACAAACCAACATCTCAAGACGAAAATAACCTACCTTATTTGAAGACTGGCGTGGTTGCTTCAGGAGCCACAGTTTAGTGACATCAAGTGGCGACAATTTCACTAACCCTTATTCCTTGCCTGCAAACGTGTAGAGCCCTTTTCTATTATTTAGCCTATATTTTATAGACTTTTTATTGTGCCCCTCGACCACCCCATTGTGGGCGCATATCCCGCTCCTTCGTTCACGAGTTCACCCTTACATCTAATCTGATAGCAAATATTAAGCATATTTTGACGTGCTGTCCCGGTGTTGTGCCTATTTTCGACTCCCTGCCAAATTATTACCCCCCTCGTTGAAATCGCTACCTGATTGCCTAATCCTAACCCCACCCCTAATCCTAACCCCTCCCCCACACCTAACCCTAAACCTAGCTATACTAGGGGGGTAATAATCTGGCGGGGGTCAGAATTCGGCACTACACCGGGGGAGGGCTCCGATCCAGAATATGGCCCGAGCCCAGAGAACTCCCCCTATCCCTAATAAAAATAGATTAGGGGTGGAGGAGGGATGACTGACGGAAAACTGTCATTGGACAGAGGTAGGTAGGCTGCACATGGTTATCTAAACGAGTTGCACCTGTGCCAAATTAGTTGATTATCTGATCGTGCTCCTCCCGAACCTTGTTAATAAAACATCGAGTGGAATAGGCTATAACAAGGTCACGTGCTATCGGAAATTTTATATTTTCCACTTATGAATTCGTGATTACGTACGAGCTTCAAGTGCTTTAATGTCGGAAAGAAAAAAAATGTAGCATCCCATTGGTTGACAATCATAAACATTCACCGCGCTGACAATTCTGGAATTTCGGTCAAATATTTCACTGCTTATAAAACATACAATATGCTTCGAATGATCGTTCATATCTAGCCTATAAATGCACTACTTTAGCGACAAGATGTAGTTGTTGTGAGAACAGCATAACAGCACCAATGGGTGTCCCCTCCATGTTTAAAGTTTATGACCCGCCCAACTCGGAAAGTCTGGTATCAAAATTATTACCCAATTTCCCAGTAGTAAATACGACTTGAGAGGCCGTTCACATACAATTTCCGATTAGGAAGCTCATATTTACTATAATTCCGATAGCACGTGAAGGCAGCATAAGACCAATGTTATTTCCTTTATAGCCTAAATTCTTTGGGTTGCTTTGTACAAAGTGTTACCACAATTTGGTTGAAGGTGACAGTCTTCACCGTGCCTTAAGTTGTGTCCTAATACACTATCTTTTGTATTTGGAATGCTGAATATGCCTTCATTATACATTTACTGTAAACTGTAGTATTGGGTATATATTTGCTGTATACTAACTCACCATATTGTCAGTAAACTCAATTCATTACGGTAAATTATGATTTAGTCAGTTTGCAGAAAAGGAGTATGTCTGAATAATAACACCTGACTAAAAATAGCGAAAGGAAAAGAAAATTACAGTAATTCTTTAAGAATAATTATTTTATATTCTGCCATCAAGTTTAGATTTTTCCTCATAATGCGATTAAGGCAGTACGTGAAGCTAATGCAAACAGAATACTGTGATTATGTTAATGTGATCATGCTCATAATTAGAATAGCCCTATCCGTATTAAAATATGCAGTGTACTGACAAAGTGTGCATGTGCTGCTGCAGATGGAAGGCGTGTGATGTTAAAAATATGCTGGGATAGAAAAAGCCAGATATTATGTAAAACATTTTAAAACTCTTCTTTCATTCACAGATACCTAGGAGTGTTTACCACTCCTAACTTTAGAAACGGGGCCCAGTCAGGATTTGTATTATCATTAACATGGTCTTCCTGAAAAATAAATCTAAGACACGGCCAAACACTTACTGTAATATGCGTGTAATGAAATAAGAGATTAGCCCGCCAGCTGGTCAAAGAAATGAAAAAAATAGCATGCTAACACTAGGCACCCCAACTGGTTAATAAAACAATCAAGGTATAGAATGATCATTATACTATAATATATTAATAAATGTAAATTCACAGTCAGTAAACATGTACAAGAGAAAATATTTTTTTCCAAAGGTAAAATAGGCAACTGTACTATACTGTAGAATGCTATAATCTGGACATAAAGAAAGACAAACTATGGAAGCTTATTTCAGGCACAAAATAAAAAAATTAAAAGACTCTTACTCTCACAATTCTGATGTTTTTCTCGCAACTAAGATATAATACTTATATAATTCTTCTCAGAACTCTGTTTAATCTCAGAAATTTTTATCTCACAATTCTTACCTTTTTTTCCTTACAATTCTGAGGAAAAAAACCCCTCAGAAATATGTATTTTGAGATAAAAAAGTTGCTGTCATCTTTTTATTTTTGCTATTGTTGCTATTATCTTTTTTCATCCTGTGGTGGAAAAGGGCTTCCATAACAAACACAGGGCAACACGAGAGAAAAGAAAGTAAAGGAGACTGAGACTGCAAGGAAGAAGAGAGGCCAAAGAGACGTGTTTAAAGAACCATGCTGGGTAAATCTCCCATAACTAATTAAGACTCTCCGCAAAACAGATCAACAGAGACCAGAAGGGTTCCTGTTACGAACTTACACCTTTATACACCATGTGTGTGTGTGTTTGCATGTGTGTGCATGTGTGTGTGAGAGCGAGCAGGTTTGCATGTGTTTCCCTGCTGGGCCACGAGGGAGTCTCATACTAATGGGCAATGGCAAACCAAAACACGCATCAGCATCAAACCACTAAGAAAAGGAGGTTCTGAATTTTGATGTGTGAAATGTGAGTCTAATTAAGCATGAAAAGCTCATCAAACAGCAAGAGAATCCAGCACCTGATCTCCCCAACACACTCTGCCAAGCTCATCTTCATGCTCGCAGACAGAACAATGCACAGCAGAAGTTCAGCTACACCCATTTGTCTATAAATCTGTTATTTCTTTGTTTAACCAGAACAGGTATCATTTATCCTGTCAAAACACACTGAACTTCACTAAATGACAGAAGAGAGAGGGAAGGTGCTTTGTTTGTGCCCAGCTTCAGTCGGTTTAAAATATTTATGCAACACAAAAGACTGTTGCTTTCACCAACAGAGAATGAATAAGGCAGAGAGATTGGCCAGAGCTCTAGCTGAGACAGCACTTAACAGTTCATTTCTTCCGGTCAGTGCTGACACATGGTTGACGGAAATGCAGCATGCATGCAGTTGGAGAACAAAGAGAAAATATATGGAGATGTACAGAAAACTAGCTACAAATCTGTAATGGCAAAAGTATGTGTACATTGAGTTATTTGTAGGATAATTACATAATTATAATTTAATGGAATTGTTTATTCAATAAATAAATAATCAATCAATCATTTATAGATATTATTCCAACCCCATTTTATTCTTCTGTGGAAAACAAAAGAAGAAACCTTAATGTATGCACTGAAGAATAAATACGTGGAAGTCGTGGACTAATGGTTAGAGAGTCGGACTCGTTACCCAAAGGTTGTGGGTTCGAGTCTCAGGACCGGCAGGGATTGTTGGTGGGGTGAATAACAAACACTTTCTCCACCCTCAATACCACGACTGAGGTGCTCTTGAGCAAGGCACCGAACCCCAACTGCTCCCCGGGCACCGCAGCATAAATAGCTGCCCACTGCTCCAGGTATGTGTGTGCACACTTCGGATGGGATAAATGCAGAGCACTAAATTCGAGTATGGGTTACCATACTTGGCCACATGTCATGTCATTTTCATATTATTAATGGGGGCTAGAGCATGAAACTTAAAAAAAATGGATCCATAGGCATCATAAAAATATAATTAAAGTGGTCCACATGGCCTAATATGCTATATTCCAATTGTTCTTTATACCTATGTTTTATTACACCTATGTGGTGACAAAAAGACTGATATTTAAGTCATTATTCACTCATAATGTTCACCTCTACAGTTTATGAAAAGTCTGTAAAAATAGGGCACAAGGTACAGTGTTAATATGAAGGAAGTTTGTATTTTAGGGTTAAAGGAAATGCCTGTAAACTTAACAGATAATGCCCTGGTAGAAAATTACCAGTAACTTTTCCATTTTTATACTGATTTTATTTATTTAGTTATTTAAATGTGGTAGACTGTTAACTGGAGATGGAGTCAGTGGAATAAATTTGAGAATAGAGTCAATCTGATTTGTGAACAAATAATTTAGAAGGTTTTTTAGAACTGGATCAGTCTTGAACAATAATTAAAATATCAGAAGAATGACCTTCGTCTGAAGAATATCAGAAGATTCCTTTGAAATTTCAAAAGAATGATTCAGTGACAAATCTGAAATAACTACTTTGCTACTTTGCTCTTTGTAATGAATGTGCCATAGAGAGCTTGGGCTTATATCAAGATTTTTAGTAAATGATGAATGTCAGTCTGCTTTTAACCTAAAACTATACCTTCAGAAGAACACTTGGAATACAGCACACAAGTTGTTTGCACCAGTTTTATAATACACATTTGAAGTTTGAAAGATCAGTCACTGGAATCGAATTAGATTCTTCAAAATATCTCCTTCTGTGTTTCACAGAAGTAAGCCATACTATTTTGAAACAACATAACATTTGATAAATTTTGACAGATTATTCACGTTTGGGTGAATTATCACTTAAACTCTCTATTATTACATATGATGAGTTTCTTCACTGTTGTGCCAAACCTAATGATGCTTTCTCAAAAAAAAAAAAAGGGAAAGAGAGACAATTTTAGTTAATGCACAGCTCACCATATTTTCTAATTTCTGCACAGTTATCAAGGCTGCAGTCGATTCTCATAAATTTGGCCTGCGGGGCAGCAGACAGTTGTCTTCACCACAGTCCATCCTCGCATGAGATTATACAACAAGATTAAATGAGAAAGAGAGAGACCAACAAAGCAAGAGCAGCAGAAAGACATGTATACACACCAACACATTTATTACACATTTATGAAATGTCTGTTTAAATTGTCGATAAGAACTCAAGTGGCTAATGATAGAGGGAAGTTGATGAAAGATGGGGGTCAGGAGAACTGATGCGAGAACGCCTGTCATAAAGCATTAGATTTCACAGAGTGAGTGTGTGCATGTACATATGCTGCAGTGACCAGATGCAGCAAGTGGGCTTGGAAAAAGTGACACACAAGGGTGAAGGTTTGTGTTGTGAATATATGAATGTGTCATACATAGTGCAGGCATAGTTCCCCCAAAAATGAAAATTCTGTCATCATTTTTGTCCATTCAATAGGTTAGCTGGTAGCCTGATATGAAAACATTAGAAATTAGCAGCAAGCTCTTTGGGCCTGAAAACAAGGCTAATAAAAGTCAGTGTTTTGGACCCCATGGACAAAGTTTGCATTTTGGGGTGAACTAGTCTTTTAATAACATCAGTAGCACTGGTTTTGATGCAGTCCTACTGCATAAAGGTGGACTTTTTATAAACATGTATTAAAACACAAAGCATTTTGACATCTAAACCCCTAAGAAGTTTATTCTTTGAGAACAAATGTTTTAAATACCAAGAGCATTGGGCAGAATTTAAGTTTGTGTGTTTTCTGTTCATACAGCTGGTGCTTTACTGCTTAGCCAGCTGTGATTGTGTTCATGTAAAGGCAGGTGGAAAGGAGAGAAAGTCCTCCAAGGAGACCTGGGCACAGTGTGTGTGTGTGTACTGGAGGATGAAGGGATGTGGATTCTGGCAAGGGATGCATTAATAGTGGGTATCATGCTGGCGTTTCTAGAAGGTTCTATCCAATCTAAGAAACAATGTAAGTCTTAAGCTGATGTTTTGCTGTCTTCATTGGAAACATTATTCATGCTCTTTCACACAATATCAGCTGTAGATGATTAATAAATATAGAATTCAATCTAAAAGGTCACCTTTCTTGACACAACTGAATTTTGATTGGGGGTTATGTAAGTAAAATCCTTTATGTAAGAGTTAGTGATTGTTGTAAGCTTACTTTTATCCAACTCTTTGACAAGTGCTGAGAATAGTGAGGATGAGAAAGCAAGAACATCTTATATGGGGTTAAGGGCGAAATTTAAGTATTTGATGCAGTATGAGACTGCATCTTAGGAAAACAAACTGGATGCAACATTTGGACAAGATTTGGACATCATCCATATAAAAGTTGGACATTTGGACACCATCCATAGGATTAGACCTTTGGCAATGCCTGGCAATGTTTTTTTGTTTTTGTTTTTCCGCCAGACACATGGTCAAAAGAATTAGATTACGAGAATATTTTCATATATAAAAATGTAGTGAATTTCCAATAAGTAATCTGGGGCAAATGAAATGAATTTAAAATAAGGATGTTAAGCAGTCTAAAGTGAATCCTGCTCTATTTAATTTGATTTTTACTTATTTTAATGAGAACATAATTTTTTTATAAATGTAAAATTTGTAAGACATTATTGTAAATATTTACACCTATCACAATAAATTGCCTGTGAGTGAATGACACATCTTTTTAGCCAAGCATTCACATAATGTATCTCATAACTTTGTACTTCAGCTATATCTGATCAAATGCACATTATCATTCTTTTGCTTTGGTTGAAAACATCATCTTTGCTTGGTTGGAACAGCAGCTATGCTAATTTCGTCTCTATTTGCTTCTCTGTTTCTGCTACGGGACTTGCATCCTGAGGCAACTAGGAATTACACAAGCTTCAGTCTGAATCCAACCCTTACAAAGATCTGAGATGACCGAACACCTGAGAAGAGATGATGCCAACCCCCCAGAAGACCTCAGACGATGCTAACCCTGGAACAATATATACAACTACAAAATTTTTGCTTAATCGCAATGTTAAATCGCAAAATATAATCATTGCAGTTAATAGTGTTCACCCTCTGTTTGATTACATGTAATTTGTAAATAACTGCATGATTTTTACTGTACATTCACATCTGTTTGACTGCTCGTTAACGTGAATGTCTAATCAGCCAATCACATGACTGCAACTCAATGCATTTATGTACGTCAAGAAGATCTGCTGAAGTTCTGATTGATTATCAAAATGGGAAATGATGGTCATGTAAGTGACTTTAGTATGGTTGATGCAGCCAGAGGGGCTGGGGTATTCCAGAAAGCAGGATGTGTGACATACCCATGTTTAAAGGTAAGTAAGCTGATAATCTCAGGTAACTTTCAGGTTAGCCATAGCTACTTCTTCTCTGAACACAACTTGTTCCAGAGCAGGTTAGGTTAGGTGGCGATATGCACTAAGTATGTAAATGGCCACTGAACAAAAGAATAAGAAAGAATCATAATGACGCGATTTTTAATAGCATCCGTTTCCATAGTGACTCGTTGATTTGTCGCTCTGTTGATAATGTCTTGTGCATTAACCCTGAACATATTCTGAGCTGACTGAAATTACTCCCGGATGCATATTTGGAACCAGCATACCTCAAGTAAGCAAGGTTTAGGTTAATCAACCGAGAGTTCAGGGTATATGTGACAGTAAGTTAACCTTGCTTTCTGGAATACCCCCCAGGTCTGATTATTTCAGAAACGGCTGATCTACTGGGATTTTCACATACAATCATCTCTAAAGCTTACAGAAAATGGTTTGAAATAGACAAAATTTTGAGTGTGTGGCGGTTCTGTGGGTGTTGCTGAGGGACCCTGTGAGGGCCTCTGACTCCTTGTCATGCCCAGGAGAAGCCTCAGCTTCCGAGCTAGCCCAGGAGGGCTTCCTGTGGGTTGTCCTGTCCCAGTCCTGTTTCTGTCCTGTCCTGTCCTGTTCTGTGTGTCTAGTTCCGGAGGGCTCCCAATACCCCCTAACTTCCCCAGGAAAATTTTTTTGGGGGTAAAAGGGTTCCGGCTGTAGGGGCCGGGCTGAGGGGTCCGAGGCCATGGCCCCGAAGACCATCTGCCATGGCCTCCTGAGCTCCCAGCTCCACCTCCGATCTGTCTGTTCCGCTCTGGAGGTCCCCGTGCTGTGTTCCGGTCTGTGTCTGTCCTGAGGGGCCTCCAGAGCTCCCCCCACCCCCCCCCCCCCCCACCCCCTCCCCGATGGAACTGTTAAGGCTTGGGACGAGCCTTTCGGGAGGGGGGAGTTATGTTAGTCCTCCGTCGTGTGTGTCATGTGTTCCTGCCTCATGTTTCCATATTTGGTTTGTTTCCTGTCCTTGTTATGTGTTTATTAGTTAATTCTTGTCCAGCCGTGTACGTATAATTATCTATGATTAACCTGTGTATTTATAGTCCTGTCTGTTTAGTTCGATTTTGGTCTGGTCTACTCGTTACTCCCCGGTGTTCCTGTCTGTGTCTGCCTTGTCTTGCCCTGCCTTGATGTCTTCAGTAAAGACTGTTATTTTGAGTTACATCCTCGTCTGCGTGCTCCTTGTTCCCCACTGCTGTGCGCACCATGACAGATACTGCAAGCTAAAAGACAGTGTATTCAGTAGTGTATTGTAAGTTGCTTTAAGGTGTTACATACAACAATAATAAAACCGTACATTGACAAACAGTACAAGGAAATTTACTTTTGGTACTTAATTACTTTTAAAAGCAAGTACTTTTACTCAAGTAAAAATCTGTCTCTACAACTTTCAATTGTAATGGGAGTAATAGTTGACCAGGAGTATCTGTACTTTCACGCAAGTAGTGGAGTTGTGTACTTTGTCCAAACTCTGCTTTTTACCTTACTGGTGGTACAAAAAAGAAACTATGATAATAAATAAACATAAAACATGGCCAAAACATGTATATAGACATATCACAGGGTCATACATGAAATACCATCATGGTAACGCACAGGAAGTAGAAAAATGTAGCCCAAAACAACCTAATGTAGGGGAGAGTGGGGACCGTTGCAACACTTTTTGCATTTCCTTTAGTTTTTCAGAGACCGTTTGCATGCATTAGCCTGAATTTTAATACAATAAAGCAACATCAGTCGGCTACTCCCCCACATTGCTTTAACATGTGCACATATGATTATATACACACAATTTATACTTGAATAGACAAAGTCCAATGTTGCAACTGACCCCCAACAGGGGATGGTTGCAACAGTCCACAGGGACAGTTGCAACATTCATTAGAATGTAATTAAAACCATTCTTAAATATCATTTAGCAGGTTCTTTATTTTATTTGTGCATATACATGGTCTTTAATAAGTTAAATTGGCTGTATAAAAACAAAGAATAGTAAATGGAAGAAAAACTAATTCAAGTAACATGTAACAACCTTGTCTTGGCTAATTATGACATTACATTTGAACTGCAAAATATTAATTTAATCAGAATCAAGACACTAAAACTTAATAATAGCCTACTTCTGTTAACATATGTGAAAGGTTACTGAACTAAGGCCAGTTGCATGAACTTAGTCACTGTCTTAAGAACTAGTTTGACCAACTAGCAGTTAACCAAGTGTATCAATGGTGTGGTAAGGGACAGCATGTTGGGACGGTTGCAACATGCAACTTGATAGCCGTGATAAAACTTGGTATAATAGCTTGACACAATATCTTTGACACATGCTAGCTATGAAAACACAGATATAAAACATATGTTCTTACAATGCTTCACGCAAACAACTTAGACAGTATGACAAAAAAAATCTGATGATTAAAAAAAATACTTTTTTACCATGAAAATTATTTTTGATAAAAGGAAAGGTCACATGTGTCTAATTTCATCCAGGAAGGATTGGGGGCTGATTTAGCATGTGCAGTATGAATATCATTACTGTAGCTCATTCCTGATTGAAGAAATAAGCCATGTTGCAACTGTCCCCACTCTCCCCTACAAATGGCAAAAAATACTGATAACAAAAATAAGAAGAAACAAAACTATTTAAAGAAAACATAATCATATGTGATGTGTCATAGAGGGACTAATAGGATGTCCTTTTATGTTTTTTTGTGTAAATTATATGGCAAATCTATCTATATATGGCTTAATTAAATTAGAAACCATAAATTTGACAGTAATGCGATTTTAAAACATTTACACTATATGACAAAAACAGTGAGTGTTTGTTAAAAGTAGTTATAAATCCCCCAAGTCTATTACTTTACACAGCTGGTCACTACATACTACTAGCTCATATTTGACTGTTTTAGTGCACTGATAAGACAGAATCAGGACACCAGAGATAGATACCCTTGGCCTAAATATTTTTGTTCGGATAGAGATACAGGTACATACTATTTTCAAAATAACCTAAGGACTGTATTTTGTTTTTCATAAAGTGCAATTTTAGGGAAACTGGGTTTTAAAATAGCAGTAATATAATTTCATAGGGTATATTAAACATTGACTGTTATAAACAGAAGATTGTGACAGCCTCTCCACAGCATGATACAGTTTTGTTTATTCACCTCTGAACTTTCCTGATGCCAGTTTCTCTTCAGTAAACAATACAATTATAGTTCCACTAAATCTTGTTTATACTTTCCGTTCTGCTTTCTTCTGCACTAATATTTTACACCAGCTTTATAAAGAACTTCTGAAGAAATATACACAACGAGAGTGGGTCCATTGGTTTTTAAATATATTTCTTTTCCTTCTAGCTATACATGACAGCTTTGAGACGTGCCTATCTCTTTATCCTTCACAGGAAGGATATCTGTGCTGTCAAGTTCTCAACCTCTTGCCTGATGATTGCAGCATTGACTAATATTGACAGAACAAAACTATAGCTCTTTTACACCTCTTTATAAAAGAGAGCTTTATAAAAATGCCAATCACTTGGACAATAGACATAAAGAAGACTGACCTGCAGTGCAGATATGTAATAAATCACTGTTCTGTCTCTCACTGCAGGTCATTCAAACATACACAACACAGTAAACAGTAAGTTTAGAGCCCTATAATCACGAGGGCGCACTGCTGAGCTTCGATCACTGTGTAAGTGGCATTTAAAAGGCTGTTAGTCTCTTAGAGAGGTTGCAAGGGGCATGTGACTCATCATTAACGTGCCGCTAATGAACAGAGTGCTCGATGGCCAGATAAAAGCACTGTGATTGTGCAGTGAGCACAAAACTTATTGCTAGAGCTGAGCAGAATTGGTTTAACAGTAGGGGGAGGACGAGATAAAACTGAGACTCAAAGAGAGAGAAAACAGACACTATATATTTTCTCTCTCTATATATGTTTTTATTTAGTGTGAAATTAGTTAAAATCTTTTCACATCAAATACATTTTATATTGTCTTTTTTTTTTTATAGTTTTATAATAAATTATATAAATGACTAATTTTTGTATTAAACATTCAAGCAACATGTAAAAAGTAGAACAAAAGTTTGTTTTTATAAAAAAACACATGAATATAAAGGATGCGATAGATAGATCATATTTATTTATATTAAATATTCCTGAAGCAGCATGTAAAAAGTGGTAAAAAAATGTTAATTTAAAAAAATCTTGTAAATATAAAAGCAGCCAGATGCAAACAGTCTTATTTATATTGTAATAAAACTAAATATATTTTATACTAATATTTTAAAATCATTTATTTGAATTAAAAAAAAATGTATATATAAAGGCAGCTAGAGGCCAAAGACGTAAAATATATAATAATATTAAATTACTATATTAAATTAAATATTGGTACAGTAACATGTACAAACATGTAACGCGTCAAAATTTGCTATATACATTAAAAATGTCACTTCAAATAACCTAATTTTTTACCTTATGAATCATGACAATTTAACAATGCATAATGACAAAGAATCAATTTGCAAAGCAAGGGCCTTTAATGGCCCCTTAAGTAAAGTACTTTAGCCCCGTGAGGACCTTTACCCTTGTTGTACCCTACTCCCCTGTAATGTGTGTGTGTGTGTGTGTTTTAACAAAACCATAATGTAACGACCCTAACATCACAGCTGTTCAAATGCTTTCTGAATAGCACCCTAATAAAAGAGCTTTATGATGATAAAGTACTGGTTTATGAGGGGTTTTCTTGCTAGTAAAACTGCTGTGTGGCTTGTCCAAGCGTATTCTAACAGAAGCTCTGCACACTAGAATGAGTGATAGCCTCTTCCCTTTATTCCGGTCGACTTGACTGAGACACGTGTGAGTGAATGTGCACACAAGTTTGCATGAGCATATACTCTCTTCCTCATGTATTCTTGCTGATCATAAACAGATATATGCATAAACAAACAATTTTATTTTCCATTCTAACTCAAATAGGAATGAATGACATCTGTATGTGTTTTTGTGCTTGTGCGTGTTGGACTGTAAACCCTTTACACTAAACACACAAGAGGCTGCAGCAGATGAACCATCTAAAAATCACACCTGGGGCCCTTTTATACCTCATGTGTGCCAATAGCTAATATTCTTCCTCCTGTAATTTTTTCAGAAATCACTTCAGTGATGAGTACACTGCTTTTAGAAAGAGTCTTCGCATTGATTTATCTGTAAAACATATCCTTGTTAAAGCCTTCTGAGAGATCCATTAGACATTTAAAAGCTCTCTATCCCTCCAATGTGCCTCTATGTGTGTGTGTGTGTGTGTGTGTGTGTGTGGAAAGCAACAAACATTCCTCAGCTCTGCTTTGTACATTAGAAAAAAAGAGAACACTGCATAAATACAATAGATAGTGGGAGTACAAGGAGCAGCCGGTGAACAGGTGACATTCAAAAGTTTGAGTTTGCCCTACACAAGCACAAATACATAGATCAGTGCAGCATTTTGTGCTCTGTGAGTTGAAATGAGGTGATGGCCTTGAAAGACCAGCAGTGACAAGATAAAAACCAAGCCAGTCAGTCAAGCTTAGGGAATGATTCTGCATGCCTGATCAAAACAGGGAAGAGAGAGGATTTTATTAAGTAGTTTGGAGAGAAAGTGAGACAAAGTGAATGAAACGCCTCTTAAACATTTAACCCAACTGCTCTGTCCAATATTTACCCAGCACTGGGTTGTATTTAACCCAGCCTTTTTTAGAGTCCATTATACAATTCTGAGCTATGATGTACACACACACACACACACACACACACACACACACACACACACATGCATACACACACCCTTGCTTTGCTATCCATATAGGGACATTCAAGACATCTATTTTTTTCTATAGCTTGATATATATATATATATATATATATATATATATATATATATATATATATATATATATATATATATATATATATATATATATATATATATATATATATATATATATATATACTATATTTTCTACTATATTTACTGTTTTTACAAAGAAGGGCCTCCCAAAAGAAGGTTTTGTCATATTCAACTCAAATTTGTCTCCAATAAATGGTTAAGTTCACACACATTTATATTTATATCTTTGTGGGAACTTTCCACTGACTTCCATCCCCTAACCCTCGCAGGACCCTATATGCATATTTATATATCAATTAAAACATTATTCAGCAGGTTTGTTAACCAGTTTTCTTTATGACCATCGACTGGTCCCCACAATATATCTGAGGTTTTACTATTCTTGTGGGGACCACAATGTAGGTTAAACCTGCGCACACACACACGTATGCACACACACACACACACACTATGTAACTAAATGAGGACATGCTGCAGACTTGAAAATGTTTAGCCTTTTTAGAAAAAAAAAAATATATATATATAAAATAAATACATACTTTATTTATGAATCATTTAACCTTTAAGGACATCCCTGGAAACCCCCTAAGCATGGTTTGTCTGATTTAGCTTATTATTAGGAACAATTTTGTCTCCGGAGCATATCTAACTAACATACAGTTCCTTAGACAGACACATACTACAAATAGGTCAGTCCACTGTGAACCAACCTGACAGCAGCAGAATCTGTGTTTGAGTTATGAAGGTACGGTGTTGCTGTAGGAAGCACTATGATTGGGTCTCTGGTGTTGAATGTCATAGCATGATCACTAGCCTTGAGTTTGGCATTAATAAGAATCCCAGGTTTCTCACTATGAGATGGCATGATTTAATCATCTCGACCGAGGACTATGAAAAAATGCAGCAGAGGCACAGCAGGTAGGTAGTCATATAAAAAACCCTCTCCCTATAGGGATGCTCATACACCGTATATGTCCTGTTCTGCTATTCCTCGTCATGGTCATGTGTCGTGTTGAGTTTTAAGGGCTGCTGTCCTTGGTGCTGAATGGCTGCCTTTAACAAAGTGACTCAAGTGTATGCTTCTCTACAAAAGAAAAGAAAAAGTCAGCCTATACTGAAAACATCACCCTAAGTGACACTGGAACCACAATTGAAAACATCAGGTTCAATGTCAAGGTTAAAACAAGCTCAGGGTAAACCCTAGAGCTCAGCTAACTGAATGTCAAATGCTATAGTTGCTGAATATCACATAAAACAAGCTTAATCAAAGAATTTGTTTCAGGATTGGAAGTTGCAATGCAAAAAAATTATTGTATTTCTGTCATGAAGATTTTAGCATGGTAATGGATTTGACAATGTTAATGTATTTCGTCTTGGCGGAATAGATCTGCTACACTGCTAATACTGCTGCTGTTGGTTATTGCTGCTGTTGTAGATTATTGCTGCTGCTGCAAATCAAGTACAGGAACATGCTAATGCCAATATATACGCTAATATGGTGCTATGGGTATTTAAGACATACTGCTGCTGCACAAATAGCATATAAAATAACACATAGCAGATCTATACAGTTGGAGCTGGTGAAGGTGGAGTTAAATGTTCGGCAGCAAGCTCATTGGCTGTGTATGCAACATGAACCAACAAGCTTGTGCCAAGTCGTTTAACACTGTGAATATCATCATTTTCTGTGAAGGACCCATCAGCCTGCGCCGTCTAGAGTTTCATGACAGAACTTGGCATTTATAAAAATATATACTATATATAATATATAATATATATATATATATATATATATATATATATATATATATATATATATATATATATAATACATATATATATATATTTCTATATGTGTGTGTGTGTGTGTGTGACATAACTGTTGACAAAAATGTGCTTCCTTAAAGTTTTTCACAACAGTTATATTATAAAGCTTATATTGTTTGATTAATGTTTATGGCATTATTTTAGTGTCGTGTGTTACCATGATGATGTTTTGAGATAAAGTTTGATTCTTTTGGTATTTTCTGAAATTTGACCTTGCTATTCAACTTAAAAGCGATGTTGGACTACCGGATCAAAAAATTATTATTATTATTATGCATAGGTTGTTCTGTAACAATGTTTACATTATTACTGTATTTTTACATATTATTTTTGGGACCACAGCTGCCATTCACTTTTTCTGTAAAAACTGTATTTTTGTTTTGCTTGACATTTAGGGGTTTGACAGATGCTTTTATCCAAAGCAACATACAGTGAATTCAAAGTATCCATTTTACCCATGACCTTGGCATTGCTAGCACCATGTCCTACTGTTTGAGCTACAAGAACACTCTCAAAAAAAAACCACAAACTACAGGAACAGCAGTTCCTGCTGTCTCAGCCCAGTTACATCAGCGGGTGTGTTTGTTAGAACACATACACAATACACTCTGGAGAAGGAGGCTTTGCTATTGGATTATGGGCTGCTGTTGCCGTGACAAAAGCTTCAGATTCCAAATATAGTGACAAGGAGGCTATAGCCTGGACCATGGAAACCAAGGCACACCACAACAAAGAGTTCAAAAACAACTATAATAACAAGAGTAACAATAATATGACAACAGCGCAATGTTGACTGACTATTCCTGGAAGGACAGAAATGCGGTATTTCGAGGTAAGCCTGACCTCAGAATTTAAGCACTGCAAAATAAGAGAAGAATATCAAAAGTAATGTCCTCTAAGAGAGAGGATTGCAGGAAGGTAAATGTGTGCAATTTATTTGAGGATCTTATGCATTCTCATGCCACAGCCACACACATCCAGTTTTGTAGGCAACCAGAAAGAAATGACAAAGGGAGAGTAATATAAATGCAAAAACATGCGAATGCACAAACAAAGGTTAATTTTGGATATGGCAGCACATCCACAGTAATCAGTATAATGAATCAGATGAAAACACAGAAAGGAAGACGGTAAGAGAGAAACAGGTTTTGATGAGCACTTTTATGCAAAGTTCTTTTCAAACAACAATCAAGAAAATGAACTTAATGTTCATCCATTTGAGCAAACGTGCACAAATAGAAAACTCTAATCCTTTATTTAATCTTTTCATAAGAAGACATCTAAATGAATAAATCCATTTATTACGATCATTGAATAAACACAGATCTTGGACTACTGTCTGTGTCCCAAATTCCACTAGACTGTAATATGAGAGACATCAACAGTGAACACAATTTTTTTTTTCTCTTCACTTATACCCCAAGTGTTATACTGGTATTTAATTTTAAAGTGTATATTCATACACTTTATGATTTTCCATACACATACAATGGGGCAGAGAGGTGCATTTTCCCCTTGATAGTCCTCTAATGCCCAAAACAAACAAATAAACTCAGTCATTTTTCTGCATTATTCTGTGATTTTCAGAAAACCTATGATAAAGTGTCTGCTGCCTGAAGCCATTATATCAATACTGAGCAGTTGTGTGCAAAATTGCAGATTAAAGAAAGAGGCCTCTTTAGTTTTATGGTAATTCCAGCCAAATGTTGGTAATTAGCTTTTTTCTTTACATCAGTCTGAACGTGTATAGAAGATTTTTTTCTTTGGAATTAATGAATTACATGAGCCTTTGGAGCCACAGCCAAATGTTGGCACATATTAAAGATGCTACTGCAGTCTGTATTGCTTGAGATGCTATTGATTTAAGACATTCTGCTGATATAAAGAAGAAAATAGACATTCCTGAACATAAACCAGTGCAGACTGGTCACAGTCTTAGTGTTTCTAACCTAATTCACTTGCCTTTCTCTCTCTCTCAAATGATGGCAGTATAGGGACTTTGAGTGCCCTCAATTAACCGTTTACAATTTTTTTTTAATCATTCTCATGCAGTATTTGAAAATTGAATTATAAATTAATTGCTGCAAGATTAAAGTACATTAGACATAATATACTAGGAAAATGTATTTATCAAATTATTTATCTTTATTATTTGTTTAGAGTTTCTGAACTGCTCTAAAGTCATATTGAAGAGTTTAATTTTGTAGTATACATAAATATAACACATGATTAATCTTTGCAGACTGATCTGCTAAATCACTATGTTGCATTTAAGTTGCAAAAATTGTCATTCCTACACACCATAAACAGTGGTACAGGATTACAACTGTGCTAGAATTAAGTCAGATAGTTCTGAAACCGCTTTTACACTTAGGAAATGATTATAAAAAGCTGCTACTTCAAAAGACCTAATGCTACTAAAACCAATCATAAAACCAGAGGCACTTCCAACCTCTGCTATAGCAGCCAAACCAAGATAAGCATGTGCGTTTCACAGACATACACCACGTTTCCCAGACACACACCACATAAATACACTCATCGCTTGCTGAGTATAACACAGAGACAGTAAGACAGAGAATGATCTACATCACACTATGAAGTGTATACAACACAAAATAACTTATTTTTATTTGAAAGACATCTGTTTAAAAATTGTTTTACAAAAGTGTCAGAAGCCGACAAGTGGAAGTGAAAAAAAATCCTGAAATTGTGATATTACCATCTTGCTGATGGAGCATGAGTGTAAGAGAGGGAAGGAAAGCAGTCATTTTAATAGACTGCACACCACTGAAAACAGTTAAGGATTTAGACATCTTGTCAATACATCTGCTTCAAATGAAAAAAAGTAAAATTACCATGCAGTATCATAGGGATGAGACACACTGAGGAAAAAACTGATTAATTAATCTCTTCTGTTTATTCTAAACACAAATTATTTGGCATAAATGGGACCTGATTAGTCATTTTTATTCTGGAGTGCAGCCATGCTACAACTCAAAGTTATTTATAGATCGCCCATATTCTTGACTAATTTCATCCCATAATCGCACAGCTCACTGTTTATCCTCAAACATTTCGGTGAACTAATCTACACAACACATTTCTTTGTGTTTAAACTGGATTTCCTCTACTCTCCCACTGGCAAGAAAAACACCATCACTGTCTTTTGAAGATTTTCCTGAGTGACTGTCAAGTAAATGGCCATGCTGTTTGCTATAAAATGCCACATATCATGTGTGTAATCAGATATTGTAAGTGGAATGTAATTTTGAGCAGTGGACACAGAACACCAATCAGTCTGATTAGTCTTCTTATGGACATTTCAGTGCTTCAGGATAGATGGTGATTAGAAAGTTCACTTGGAGTGATTGATTGTTAAAAAGACAAAAAGCAGTCTTTGAGTCTCCAATTGATGAGTGGCAGAGAGAAAAACAGAACACCTGATTATTTATTTGCTGTGCAAGAACACCAGTATATACTGTAGTTTAGGAGAGTTTTTTGTAGCGACAGAACACTTGTGATACTTATTTAATATGGAGCATGTCAGTGACTATTGGATAATTATTGGTTAGAACAGGCAAGCTGGCATAGTTAATTACGAGAAGAAGCCAATCAGAGGTTGCAGGAAGAGGCCCAGAGTTCCCAGCACACACACCAGCACAAAGACCCAAAGGAAGATGCGGTCAATCACCATGGCAACATATTTCCAATCATCCTCCACCTAAGAGAGAAAGGGCACACAATAAAACAGAGAAAAAGAGGAGAGATGGAAGGTTAATAAACAAAAGAAAAGAGAGGTTAGAGGTAATAGGGAAAGAAAATGAGAGAAAGAAGGAAAATTTGAACATGAGAAAGCAAGGTAAATGGAGGAGAAAATGGCAACGAGATGGTGAGAATGAGTGAAAAGCAGGTCTGCTGACTGTCCAGAATGTTTTATTCACACTACACGGGGATAAGCTAAATTGGATTGTGCTACTATAAGCGGAGCTACGCGAAACATTCTCTCTCCACATATTTAGGCACTGGGTGCATTACAATGCTAATGTGATTCAGTAGTGAGGCTCTGAGCCAAGAGTGAAGATGAAGGATGAAGTGGTGAGACTTTCCATATCAAAGTGTGATGTCTCCACTGAGGGATCTAAAGCACTTATTGTCAGTGAAGCACTCAGTAAACATTTCCACTGAGAGCAGCTGAGTCGTTTCCGTAAGTTTATGCTAGATGTCTGTGATGTATAACCTGTCCTTATGATGGTATTACAGCCAAAGCATGACGTGATGTTGGAATTTGAGACATATCCATTATCCAATGGGCAATGCGGTTGTTTATTATGGAGACATGATGACGTGTGAATGGGCAAGCGGATGGAACAATGACTGACAAATTGAGTGCATGCCTTGTCATATGAGTAAAGGTACAGTTAAGCAAATAATTCCTTTTCCCAGAGGGAAATAAGGTACAAAACATTGACTTTTGGAAATCAGACAAGAAATGCATGCCTGAAAAGCCATTAACACAGAGTGATGCCAGGTAGCTACATCGACCAGGCAGGAATACAAATACTGCTGTGTACGTCATTCTTATCGTTCAAGGAGGCGCTAAGGTAGAGAGGGACTGTGATGCGTTGAACATTGTTCCCCTGCTTCTGGGACAGTTGTTATGTATTCATAGTTATATATAGTTGCTCTGCTCTGTGCAACACATTGACTACAGGACCAATGTTCACGCCCAATGAATCTAGCAAATATAGAACAGGAATTAATACGACAGCTCAGAAACAGCCATCCCACGAGTTGAATGACTGTGCACTCCCTCAGGCTGTTACATGCCAAGAGCCTCCACAATTCAGTGAGAGAGACGTTTCTTAGGCTGCAATGTACAATGAGCCGGATTGGCGAAACAGACAAAGAGTTGATCAAACAATCTGAAAGGTCCTAGACATACAGTTGAATAGTTAGTGAGATGCACCTCACATCTCTCAAGGGAACCCCACAGATTTTCTTATGACATGTTGAAAGTTCTGCTAGACTTTCAGATGTTAAAAAAAGAATGAGAAGACTTTACCATTATGAACAATACTCAGCCCACAACATTGACCTCAAAAGCCCACAGCTATGGTCAGGGATGCATAACTTCCCCTTTTGGTTGGCTGAGCAGATCTGTACGCAAATAGGAAACACCAAGGCTGTTCTACTAGAAGTTTGATGATGTCAGCATACCATGTTTTTGACAGTACAAAAAGAAATGCATAAATGAATAGCCTTGGGCCACTGATGCATGGATGCATCTTTCCTAGAGAAGCACACTGATCTGTTTTGGTATAAAAACATAGGACACCTCACATTTCCACACAATTCGAAGAGACCTATACTGACATAGGAGATCTGTGTTCACCCTTGAAGATGCTTGGCGCAGAGGTCCCATTTAGCTTATGTAAGACACGGCAGTTGTATTCTCTGTTCTGATCAGAACATGCTGATTTGTATAATGGGAGACAAAGACTACCAGTAATTCTAGGAAGTGTAGCTTGTGTAACTAGTCACACCCCTCTAGGAGACATTACATGGTTCCCCATTCCGGTGCCTTTTGTCACTATTTGGCAAAACAGAACCCTGCAGAACTCCCTGTGTAAAAAGGGATCCTTCCATGGGCCTAGAGATGTCACTTCAACCATCCTGTGAATAGGATATACACAGGTGGCTGGAAAAAACTAAGGACTGAAAAGCTTACACCAACATGAAGCCTAATTTGACTTCTCAAATCCCCCTATCATAGGGGCCATCAGCCCAAGCAGACACACAAGTGCAGTTTGCTGCCCAGCTGACTCTAATGTGACTAATCTCTGCTGGGATGGAAAAGCTCTGCATGTGGATCCAAATTCCATATCAAAGAATAATAATTCTGGCAGTGTGTTTATCCAGAGAGCACAATTCCTTATAGTCAATGTGTTGTACCGAGTGGATTGACTGAATGGTAATCACTTTACCTCTTTGGCTTTGTTGCGGCTCCTCATGTTCTCAGCAATGTACTTCACACTCTCAATAGCCTGTTTGATCTCCGGTGACACCACAGAGAAAGCCACAACTGTGTTAATAGCTTGTGGACTCAACTGACGACTCACTTTCCCACAATCCCCCTCAATTGCCTCTTTCATTGGGTGGCATGGGCATCCGCCTTTCTTTCCTTCTAATGCTGCTTTCCCTTCGCCAAATTCCAAAGAATTCATTGCTCCCTGCTGAGATCCACTGTTTTTCATTTTCTTTCGCTCTCCTCCTCGTCCTGCTCCAGTCCCGGACGAGTCCCCACTTTCTAGTCCTCCTTTTCCAGATGACTCTGATAGATCGAGAGGCCGGCGCATGAGCATAATTCGGGGTAAAGCTCGGAGGAAGACGGTACGGACCCAGCTAGGCATAGTGTGGGTCATAGGGGTGCGATAGTGCACATTCAATACAAACACAGTGATGACAATGGAGAGGGTGACAAAAATCATGGTGAAGAGAAGGTACTCGCCTATCAGAGGGATCACGAGTGAGGTGGACGGGATGGTTTCCGTAATGACAAGAAGGAACACAGTGAGAGAGAGCAGCACAGAGATGCACAATGTCACTTTCTCACCACAGTCTGATGGAAGGTAGAAGACGAGTACTGTCAGAAAGGAGATTAGGAGGCAGGGGATAATAAGGTTGATAGTGTAGAAGAGGGGCAGTCGGCGTATGTAAAAACTGTAGGTTATGTCTGGGTAGATCTCTTCACAGCAGTTGTACTTGATGTCATGCTTATAACCGGGAGCATCAATGATCTCCCACTCTCCACTCTCCCAGAAGTCTTTAAGGTTTACCTTTGAGCCAATAAGTACCAGGTCAATCTTGGCCTTGTCATATGTCCAGGAACCAAACTTCATAGAGCAATTCTGATAGTCAAAGGGGAAGTATGTGATGTCCATAGGGCAGGATGATTTGAAGATTGCAGGAGGAACCCAAGTGATGGTTCCATCATATTTCAAAAGAGCTTTGGTTTTGTCCTCCACCAAGAAGTCCCCAACAGCACTGTCAGAAAAATAACATTTGAATGTTATGACTGCTAATATTCATTAATTCATATTTGCATTCATATTTCATTTTCTCAGAGTGCTAGTTCTGATCATGTTCGTTTGGCTCAAAACAAAAAAGGACCTGGAAATATGCCCAAAATTACTATAAACTTAAATTAGAAAAGTAGAAAGTTAGGTTAGAAGACTCCACTCACTTGTTGTAAAGTACAATGTCAGGCCTCCAGATTTTATTTGATGGGACTCTGATGAACTCAATTCCATCAAACTCTGCAGGTGACCACTTCAATTTGTAGTCATTCCATATCTATGATAAAATCACAAAAAATATATATTTTTTTATTTTATGCTTAAGCCATAAAATAAAGATTAACGCAAATGCTTCAAGGAAAATGTTTGATCTAGTTACACTAGACTCTATTTGCACATATATTATCATCTTTTTAACCTCTTTCTTTCCATTCTTTTTTGGAGATAACTACTGTGCTACCTTTAAGTTTTCTATTATTTACATAACTTTTCTTTTTCATGGTGTCCTGTTTCCACCTACTCATCTGCTCCATGTATATACAGTATGTACTGTGTTGTTCTTCACCTGCATTACTCAACCCCATCCTTTGTATGTTTATGCTATACACATTTTCTTGTTACATTCCTACTGACAGTGGTACAAGACACAAAGGGGCTATTTACACATGGTCACTTCATGCGTTTTCTCTGATCGGATATGTATCTGATTTATTCAAACATTTCCATTTACACTTGGCCACATAAATGTGTCTTCACAAAAACGGATATAAATCCAGTCTTCAATTCCCACGTTATATGCAAATTTAACAGAGTTCATTATCAGCTAATTTCAAGATCAAAGACCGCAAACAGGAGAGAGCGCGGCATCAGCACTGGAAAGACAGGTTAGTCTTACTACTTTTAATGAAGATGATTGTGTGTTGAGCCGATGTTCTGCGATTTACTTTCAGTTTAATTTGTGGCAGTTTGCGTGTCGGCTTGCTGAAGAGATACTCAGCTACTCATCCGTGGCGATGTGTGTTGCATTAGCACTGTCATATCTGACTATAACATGCCATATAGCCTTTAAAAAGCGCTTACACGTGTATTATTTTAATATTTTGGGAGGAGTAAAACTTGCATATGTGGTTTCAACAACCAGATGCATTTACACTTGTCCAGTTTCGTCTGGAATGCGGCCCAGACCACCTCCTGAAGTGGTTTGATGGATCGGATTTAAATGCATCTCGAAAGCATTTCGGAGGGCATTTACATCTGGTCTTTTCATGATCGGATAGCTATCAGAGAAATGCATGAAGTGACCAGGTGTAAACAGGCCCAAAGAAGATTAGATCTTTGTGTTAACACAAACATGTGCACAAGGCCTACATGCTGCACACAAAAATCACTTACATGTCTCAGCCAAAGATTTGTTTCCATGATCTGATTGACTTCATCCTAGAGAGAGAAAGACACAGGCAGGGGCAAAGACAGAAACAATCAGAAAGAAAGAAAGAAAGAAAGACAGCCATCCTCTATTATTTAGAATGGAACATGTTCTGGCAATAAAATCAATACAGTTCTTGTCTAATGGGAAAGAGAGGTCTGACAAGAAAAAGAGGTTTGGAGGTATGTTGGAGTACTTTCATCTACTAGCTCCAAGTCATTCATCACAGTACCCTCAACAATACTAATAGGTCCTGCATATTCAAAATAAAAATATGAAAAAAAAAGCTTGAGCAAATTTTCCTTAATCCTGTGAGTGAGTGAGTGAGTGAGTGAGTGAGTGAGTGAGTGAGTATAATCTATAATCCAGGATTGTGTTCTCTAGAGTGGTGGGTTATGGTTTGTTAATCTCTCAGGTGTCTGTCTCTGTGAAGCAAGAAAAAAAGGTGTGCTGATAATCTTGGCCGCTTTCCCTGGTGAAGTGGAAATTTAATCCAGGAGTTTTAAGAGGAGTGCTGATTTGTATGACGCCGGGAAAAGCACAGAGTCTGCATTACTTCCTGTAACAGTGGGGCGCAAAGGCTTTTAACTCAATTGCTCTCTCTGACCACAGTAAATGAAACAAAAAGCCCTCACAACAACTGAAAACAGCACAGAATTCCACTCACAAGAAGCCACCTGCGGAGCAAATCTCATTTTTTCCATTTTAGATCAAAGAGAAAAGACCTCCCACACTATTATCTTTATAAAGACGTCAAAAGTGCTTGTGTGCTTATTTGTTTGAGCTTGAATTTGTACACTTTAACTAATGTGGACTAGAATTCTCTAGTGTTTGACACTATTCTTTCCACAAGCAAATAAAATAATATGATGATTCGTAAGAGTCCATTGTTTAGAAAAATATTCACGAAGATGCACAAATAATAAAAGTGGCCATTATTGCTAAATTTGTATTATGTCAGATAATAGTCAATATTAAATATCCACATTTGTTTTCTAAATAAATGTTACAAAAAAAATAATAAAATGTAATAATCCTAAACAATCCATTGTTTTAAATGCTACAACATTTAAAATTGTCATTCAAATGGTTTTAAAGATTTAAATGAATGTTAGATTATCAAACATGAAATCTAAATGTAAAAATAGGAAATAAAATGTGAACAATATGAACAATATCCAGTATTTTTATTATTAATATAAAAAATTCTAATAATGGCTAATACTTCAAAAACACTAATATTGGTTAACAATGTAATATATTGTGTAACCCTTGTAATACTAATAGCAATTCAGGTCAAGGTATTTTGAGGCAGTCGACACTGGTTTTCTTACCACTTTAACAAGCTGTGAGATGGAGACCTCAAACTCCACTGTGACGGGGTCAGACACATTTTCCACTGGCCGAATGAACTGATTATACCTCCTGAATAAACGACGAAACAGCCTGTCTTCTCCTTTAGATGAGAAACCATCTGCACATACAGAGACAAACACACACACACACACACAGACACACACAGGAATATATATGTAGTTTAGTATGCAGTGCACTGGGTGGGACCCAGGGATAGGCTTAATTCATAATAGAGTGGGTGGCAAAATAGGAACTACAGATTACGAGACGCATGCTGTATAGCATTCAGTATCAGGAGTGCTATACATCAGCAACAGTAGTTGAGTGATATCCAGTGCACGATCCATTGACAAAGCTGCCAGTCGTCCAACAACAGCTGTTGGCTTCTGTCAGAATCTCAAAATCGTCAAATAATTTATATATTCCGAAAAGCCTCAATTTCAAACAATCAGCGGTCAACTATATTAATGCATTTGATAAAGCAAAATTGTGTTGTTTTTTTGTGGCTATGCCCACACTCTAGTTTCTTGCTTTATATTTTGAATGTGTGTTTTTGTAAATATGTGAGTGTGTGCACTGTGTTGCTTTTAGCACATTCCTCAGGGTCAGAGCCACTGTCCTACCAGACACTCTAAGAGCACCAAACATAGCTCTCAAGGTTAGAGGTCATCATCAACTATTACCAAAGAGACCAGGTGTAGTCAAGTGTAAAATGGAATCACTTTAAAATAATGCACTCTGATGGAGCTAGACAAGTCTGAAGGAATGCTAAAGAACACGGGAGAAGTAAAGAACAGGTTAAGGTCGAATTTTTACTATAAACGGGATATAAACATTTCACTGCGTAGGACTAGTTAGTTTGTAACTTTGAACTTAACTTGTTTGTACCAATTTCTCTTAAGGAAAATGTAATAGGATACTGGTCAAATGTGTAATCACATGACGTTTGACTTTACTGATGCAAAAAGTATAAACAGAAGGAATGTCAGTTACATCATTTGCTCACTAATGGATCCTCTGCAGTGAATGGGTGCCATCAGAATGAGAGTTCTAACAGCTGATAAAAACATCACAATAGTCCACAAGTAATTCACATAACTTCAGTCCATCAATTAGTGCCTTGTGAAGTGAAAAATCTGTGTTTGTAAGAAAAAAATCCATTACTAAAGCATTTTAACTTTAAGAATACATAATAATTAACATAATTAAAAGCCAAATACATAATAATTACATAAATACATAATAATTCATAATAACGCTTCCTCCAAGTGAAAAAGTCCATCGTGTGTTGTCCCTTCACATTAAAATCCACCATCATATCTATTTAGAATAGTGCTTGATATGTGCATATTTCTCTCCTGATTCAGACGAGACATCTTTTTCACTAAAGAAAGCTATATTATGGATACTGTACAAACTTTTACATTATAAAATATTATACAAACACACTTAATGGACTGGAGTAATGTGGATTATTTTTTGTGATGTTTTATTTTTTATTGAAGTTATATTTATGGGCTTTTTATTCCTTTATTATTCAGATAGGACAGTCAAGAGATGACAGGAAAGCATTGGGCAGAGAGAGGGAGGGACTTCCTCAAAAATGGGAATTGAACTCGGGTCGCCGTGAGCGAAGTTGCAGGGTATATGTCAGCACACTAACCACGAGGCTTTTGCCGCCAACTTGTGATGTTTTTATCAGCTATATGAGCTCTCATTTTGATGGCCCACTGCAGAAGATCCACTGGCGAGTAAGTGATGTGATGCTAAATTTCTTCAAATCTGTTCCAGTGAACAAACAAAGTCAACTTTATCTTGGTTGGCACGAAGGTAAATAAACGTTCAGCAAGTTTGCGTAAACTGTTCCTTTAAGATTTAAATTAAGAATTTTAAGTTTTATACTATACCATAGCTGTCATGTGAAAAACACAAGATGTCTGGAGAAAGTATACTGAATTGTGTTATATGTGTTTTCAATAAATAATGTAATCATAATCGGAGACATAATGCCCTGCATAAGCTTTGGTGATCTAACTGCTCCATAAATTGACTTCAGTTGCATTTTGTAAACAATCCTTTGCAGTTATGACCTCTGTAAATGTCTGTAAAAACAGAATAGGGCTGAATGCATTTCATGAGTCTTTTAGAAAATCAGTTGCCGTGAATTTAAACACCCAACACATTCATGTACATTGAGAGTTCAGTGCTGCTGTCTCACGCGTGTATGGCTCTTACTTTCCTCTTCTAATTACTTTAACTAGTTAACTCTCCAATGGCCTCCTCCGTTAATGGGGTTAGCCAAGGATAGCAAGGCCCTGCTTCCATTAATTAAACAGACTTAACCCTCATTCAAATACATAAGATACAAAGTGGAGAGTTGAAGTTTAGAGTTAGTTTTTCTGAACCCCATAAAGCTTAAGATAACCCTTTTAAATGAAAGTATAACAGTGTCCACGTGGACCATAAAATCTCTTAAAGTTGAACTTTTAAACAGACCCTGGTGGGAAACTTAATAGTCCACCATAAATGAAATTATTTTTAATTTACTTACCCTCATGCTTTTCCAAACTTTGACTTTGACAAAATAGAAGATATTTTGAAAAATGTTGATATCCAAGTTTACTGCCATACTTCCATTGTATGATCAAAATAAATATATTTCAAATATACACAATGACATGAGGGTGAGTAAACGTTTGGGTGCACAATCTCTTAAGAAATGTTTTTAACTATACATTATTGTCCAGTGAGTTTGGAAGTTCCCTTTCAGTCAGTCACGTTCAACATAACGTCTCCGTTCCCTCATTATTACAACTTGCAAAGCATGAAAAATTTGCCAATTGATAATATGTTGTATTAACACTCACAGTTAAAAATAAAAATAAAAAAGCATAAATACATATTTTATGTCCAAGACTCACAAAATTTGGCAATTACATCGTATTTATTCATTTCAGAGCCCAATTCACATAAAAAAATATTTAAGAATGGAGCTGAGAAGACATTATCATAACTGCAAGAGAGCTGTCAGTGGCCACAATGAGGATTAAACCCAACACATCTGATTTGGTCCACTGGATTTTGCACCCATTAACTGAAATTATTATAATTTTTTTTAAATAAAGTACTTGAGATTGTGCATGTGCTGCACTTCCTTTATCCTCTAACAGAGAATTTACACCTTCTGGCCTTATACATTATTGGTAAATTTGTATTCCTGAGCACAGGGTATGATGAAACTCCACTGAGGCATATAAAATGGTTTTGTTAAAGGCACTAGTACCTAGGGATTGGTGATATATTAAATATTCACACAAGATGTGAACAATGATTTTACTAGTGCTACAAAAAAAAAAAAAAATAGGGCACATTGTGATGTTTCAAATGATTTTAACACATTTTTTTATTTGGTCATTCAGTTTACTAAAGAGCAGGTCATTCAGTTCATTTTGTAATCCTCCCATATCGCACAACTTGTACATATTTCAATAGCATCTTTATTTTAAATATCAGTGGCACATTTTTTACTTATTTGTAACTGGATTTGGTTACACTTTATTTTAAGGTGTCCTTACAGTGTAATTATACATTTTTGAACTGAGTAATATTAATTAACTACATTACTATATGGTTAGTGTTAGGATCAGGGTTTGGGTTAGGGTTACTTGCATGTAATTATCCATAATTTATTGTTATTATAATAGTAAGTACACATAACATTTTTTTGTCGTGACATATTGTCAAGTATGGTGACCCATACTCGAAATTGGTGCTCTGCGTTTAACCCATCCAAGTGCACACACACAGCAGTGAGTAGTGAACAAATGCACACACACACACACACACACACACACACACACACACACACACCCTGAACACACACTGTTAGAGGACAGTGGGCAGCCATGCTGCGGCGCCCGGGGAGCAGTTGGGGGTTCGGTGCCTTGCTCAAGGGCACCTCAGTCGTGGTATTGAGGGTGGAGAGAGCGCTGGACATTCCCTCCCCCCACCTACAATTCCTGCCGGCCGGGAACTCGAACTCGCAACCTTTCGATTACGAGTCCGATTCTCTAACCATTACGCCACGACTTCCCCATAACATGTGGACACCTTAAAATAAAGTGTTACCCTGGATTTGTCTTACATTAAACATTTTGGTTTATTTAAAATTACTCTTTTAAAGCCAAGAGTAAATATCATAAAAATGCTATATATATTTTAACAATAGGCCTATTACCCGAACTTGCTAGTACAATATATTATCCAAAATACATTAATGTTTCCAGAAACTGGTTTGCTAAAGATCAGAGAAACACACAAGCAGCAGCAGCAGTGATGAAGAATGTTCAATCAGTTGGAAAGACTAAAGAGTCATCTGTGATAATATAAAGCCATGCGTGTAAGTCACTCATGAACTGCTGCTGAGCACATATGCCCTCATTTTAGAAGTAATGAGAGAGAGAGCTCTTCCTCTCAAAGTGAGCGGGACACTAAGTGTGTTTCTTTGTCAGTGGAGGAAAAGCATTACAGATAGAATCAGACAGGTGAGCTGTTCTTGTTGCCCAGAGACTTGAGCCTGCAGCAGCACACACACGCCTGTTCCCCACAGCAAACTGTGTGCTTCTGTATGTGTGTGTTTGTGTGTGTCAGGTGCTGTCAGGACATGCACTGTCTGTGCATGTGGTGCGTATGTGTATGTGTGTGTCTATGTGAGTTTGTGACTAATTCCGAATGCAGGAAGAATGACACTAAGCCACCTGGAAATCTTCATATTTTCAGCACTGTCATCCATTCTTTAAGAGGTAAGCTTCTCTGAAAGTCTTGAGGCGAACTTAGGGCAATCATAATTTCTTCTCTCAGTTCACCCTACATATGAATTGGAGCATTACCTCATATCACACTGAAACATCAAATTGTGCAACTGCAGGGTCCTGGGGCTCTACGACCTTTGACATCATCTATATAAACCAGCCTCAAGAAGGCAGAAGAAATAGAGATGGCAAAGCTAGGATGAAAAAGAAAGAAAAATAACTCAATTCAAAATGTCTTTACACCCATTCTTGAGGTGAAGAGATTAATTTTTGCTTTTATTTTGCTTACTTTTTCTAGCTTTCTTTCTTTTTCTCTTTTGGAGCAGAGGGGTTTACCTCCCATAACCGTTCTCCCTGCTGGAACTTCATTGATTTCTCTCCTCAGCACCAAAACACAGATGTGAAACTATAGAATAACTTTTTATCCGCTTGGGTGGATAAAATAGCAATCCTCCCCAGAGGATGTTCCTCCCCCAAAGATCTGGGAGAGATCTAACATTGGATATATGCGTAAAGCCTACAGTATGAATTTACACACACACATATATATATATACAGTATATATATATATATATTGTGGCGGGAGGAGCCAACGACAGACACAGTGGGCCTCGGCATTTAACGGCGGCGGTGATGAGGCTCTATTCACATCAGGTGCGCCTCATCACACGCCGCCAGCCCTGGCTGTTTCAGCTCCCCTCCTCTCTCACACACCCACTCCCGTCGGGAGCCTGGTGAAGGGCGGCGAATACGGGACGGGGTGGTGATGATTGACAGGGGGGAGGCAGCCGACTCGTCACAATATATATATACATATACATATACATATATACACACACACACCAGTATTATGCATTGTCACACCTGGTGTGAACATGTCAATAAAATGAAGAAAAAAACCAACAAAAAAACCTAAGTAAATATTAGTAAATATTTATTACTTAATATAAATGTCCTTTTTGCATAAAGTGACAAATACAATGAAAATATCACTTTCACAGATACTTTCATATTGGTTTATTATATTTTATAGTTGATATTTGTGATTTTTTAATGACAAAAGTAATATGGATCACAAAAGAGGTGCCAAGTAAAAGAAACGTCTCGGGTTACGTATGTAACCCTGGTTCCCTGAAGGGAACGAGACGCTGCGTCGAACGCTACGGGGAACGCCCACAGCGTGACCGCGCTCTGAACCAGAGTGTAAAATGTCCAATGAAAGGGCGAGACGTCATAGGCGGTGACGTCACTGACCGGAAAGCATATAAGCACGTGCGGTGGAGCCGGCGTTTGCTTCCAGGAATGAAGCAACCGCTCGCAGGGATACAGGAAGTATGGCCTAGAGACGCAGCGTATCGTTCCCTTCAGGGAACCAGGGTTACATACGTAACCCGAGACGTTCCCTTCCAGGAACTCGAGCTGCGTCGAACGCTACGGGGAACGAGATGCCAACGCCACCAGACTTCCAAATACCTGCCCTGTGTGTATCACTAGGAGCACAACGAGGGCGAGAGAACAGAAGAGCCGGGAGTGGCCCTGAGATCAAGACCGTAGAACCGGACAAGGTGAGGGGCGTGGACCAACCCGCAGCATTGCAGATATCCTGCATCGAAACCCCTGCCAGAAAGGCCTTGGAGGCCGCCATACTCCTAGTTGAATGGGCCTTAAGCCCCAGAGGCGAAGGGATGCCTGAAGATTCATAGGCCAAGGAAATAGTATCCACAATCCACCTGCTAAGGGTCTGCCTAGAAGCAGGCCAACCCCGCTTAGGAGGACCGAAGCAAACTAGCAATTGGTCCATCCTTCTCCACAGGGCAGCTCTGTGGACGTATGCGTCCAGTGCTCGCACTGGACACACACGGTTATGCTTTCGCTGGTCAGGCTCCCGAAAGGGAGGAGGACTGAGGGCCTGCAGCACGACAGGCCGTGGTATAGAAGAGGGGATCTAGGAAATAACCCGCTCGAGGGTAGAAAAATGCTTTGGCCAGACCAGGGGCAAAGACGAGAAAAGAAGGGGCCATGAAGGGCCTAAAAATCCCCACTCTCTTAAGAGACCACAGCCAGGTCCCCGTAGGGACACGTCGTACAGGAGGCCTCAGCCTCAGCGCACCGTGGAGGAAACATGTAACCAGGGGGTGTCGACCCACTGTAAGGCCACCGAGAAGGGCGTGGTAGGCCGGTAAAGCCGCCACGTAACCTTCAGGGTGGAGTGAGTTACCCCTGCGGAGAAACGGGCCTGCAGGACCTACAGCACTGTACCAAACGGGCAGTTAACTGGGTCAAGGTGGCGGTCTCCGCACCAAGAAGTGAAATATTTTCACTTCAGGGCATACAGTTTCCTCGTAGAGGGAGCTCTGGATTGGAAGATGGTCTCAGCAACCTCGGTTGAGAGACCGGAAGCTATGAGCTGCGCCCCCTCAGAGGCCAGAACTTCCACACGTAATGCGCGCGTCGCCTCGGCAACGTGCGCTGCAACAGCGAGCACTCACTCAGAGGGGGAAGAACCGCACACGCGGGCTTCCACGAGCGAGAGCGCTAGATCTGGGGAATGCAGGAGGAGATAGGGCGAACCCGTCTCCAACCTGTTCACCAGATCCCTGTTGCCATCCAGAACTCCCGGGAGCAGAGCGATCGGGGAAAAACCGTACAGACGAAGCCTCGGCCAGGTCTGTACCAAGAGTCCAGTCCAAAGGAGCTGGAGGAACTAGAGGGGCATAGCGCTGACTCTCGAGTCGCACAGCCAAAAACCTCCATATCTGCTTCACCACCTCGGGGTGAAGCATCCATTCCCCGGGCCTCAGCCCCTGCCTCGACAGGATGTCTGCTCCCACATTGAGATACCCAGGGATATCGATGGCTCTGAGCGAGCGAAGTTTGCCCTGGGACCACACAAGGATCTGGTGCGCCAGCTTGTACAAGGGGCGCGAACGCAGACCTCCCTGGTGGTTGATGTAAGAGACCACCGCTGTGCTGTCGGTGCACACCAACACATGGTGATCTCTTAGGTCCGGGAGAAAGTGCTTGAGTGCACGAAACACGGCCAACATTTCCAAACAATTGATATGCCACGTTAGATGGCGACCGCTCCACAGACCGCGGGCAGGGTGGCCACTCATGACCGCTCCCCAACCGGTGAGGGATGTGTCCGTCGCTAGCATTACGCGGCGACAAGAGGCTCCCAGCACCGGGCCCTGAGACAAGAACCAAGCTTGGCTCCACATGTCTAAGGCACGTAGGCATCGCCGCGTGACCTTGATCATGCGAAGCGGGTTTCCCCTCGGGGAGAACCCCTTGGTCTTGAGCCACCACTGTAGGGGTCTCACGTACAGGAGGCCAAAAGTAATCACGTTGGACGCAGCTGCCATGAGCCCCAGCAGTTTCTGAAACTGCCTGACAGTGAGTGACTGGCCCTCTTTCACTCTCTTGACTGAGGTGAAGATCGACTCGCTCCGAGCAGGAGACATACGTGCCTGCATCGTGGTCGAATCCCACACCACGCCTAGATAAGTGGTTCTCTATACTGGAGAAATCACACTTTCTTGGCGTTCAGTCCCAACCCCTTCATGTGCGCGAGAACGACATCTCGATGCCGAGTCGCCACCTGCTCTGATCGAACTAGAATCAACCAATCGTTGATGTAAAAATGCGGGGTACGAGTGCAGGGCCAACGGGAAGAACCCGATATCGGTAAGCTTTACCCCTAAAAGCAAACCTGAGGGACTTCCCGTGAGAGGGAAGGATGGAGACGTGAAATATGCGTCCTTAGATCCATCGTGACAAACCAGTCCTCGGACTTGGTCTGAGACACGACTGATGAGTGTAAGCACCCTGAACTTCAGTCACATGACTGAGCGGTTCAACTGACGCAGATCTACCATCCTTCCTTGGAACAATGAAGTACCGGCTGTAGAACCCGGACTCTCTTCCGTGAGGAGGGACCACCTCGATGGCCTCCTTCCCCAAGAGAGTGTCTACTTCCTGTTCCATGATCAGAGCCTGCTGGGGGCCCACGCACGTGGGAATCACCCCGTTGAAAGGCGGTGGCGGAGCGCCGAACTGAATACAAAAGGCCTTTCTCTACAGTACGCAGGACCCATTGAGATCCATTTGGCAGTAGTTTCCACGCTGCCTAAATGGTCTACTAAGGGAACCAGTCTCTCGAGACTGGCCTCTGATGTACCCAGAGCTGCTGGCACGGTGCCCTGAAGCGGAGGACCGGCAGGAGACGGCCGAACCAGGAGCTCTAGGGACCCCCGCAGGGGTGGCGAGCTTCTCAGCTCCGCTACACTTCGGGGCGGAAGAAACTGAGAACACCGCTCGCTGGAGCCAGCTGCGCCCTGGAACTCTGGCAGGGTTGGCAGACTGCTCTCCCGAGGGCACTGGGGGAGACGGACACCCGATCTGCCCCAGAGGGGTCTGCCCTCGTAAGTCCTAGGCACAGCACCAGGACTGCCTCAGCCTCAGCCTCCTAATGAACGACGGTCCTCAGACCCGCGTCATTCCTAGGAAGACCAAGCTGAAGAACCAGACCCTGCAAGGCAGGACCCAAAGAGACACATCGGCAGTAGTTCCCACGCTGCCCGATGGTCTCCTAAGGGAACCAGTCTCTCGAGACTGGCCTCTGGCGTGCCTAGAGCTGCTGGCTCGGTGCCCTGAAGCGGAGGACCGGCAGGAGACGGCCGAACCAGGAGCTCTAGGGACCCCCGCAAGGGTGGCGAGCTTCTCAGCTCCGCTACACTTCGGGGCGGAAGAAACTGAGAACATCGCTCGCTGGAGCCAGCTGCGCCCTGGAACTCTGGCAGGGTTGGCAGACTGATCTCCCACGCCCGTAGGCTTCTTGGCCGAGAACCCCCTTAGACTTAAGAACGGTCCGCAGATCCGGCTTAGCCTTAGAGGTCCCCGACCCAGAGCGTTAGCCGCCACGGCCCCACCTCGGTGGGGTGCGAGTAGCCATGCTCTGTTTTGCGCCTCTCTAAAGAGGGGCTGGCACGCGGCGAGGGCTGCTCCCGCCCAGCAGCCCCCTGAGCCAGAGATAAGCGAGGGAGAAACCGCTGAAACGCCGCCGCCTGTATACAGGCCTCTTGGTACCTATCGACGACGAAAATGACGGCGTCGCCGAACAGGCCAGAAGGCGCAAGCGGGGCGTGCATGAGGAAGACCGTATCTTCTCCTTCATGTCAGATAGGGTCGACCACAGACAGCGTTTCTAGGGAGCTCAGAGATCAGCTTATATTCCAGTCAAATTGAGCCCCATCCCTCGTCCAGCTCTCTAAGCAGGTACGTCAGCTTGGTACGCCTTTTTTTTTTTTCTTGTAAAACTGCCATGATGTGCAGACACGCACCAGCCTGACCTGCAGCCGCGAGCCTTCAGAGACAACGCCACGCAAGGGGACAGATAGCTCGCGAGCGTCTGTTCCACCCGGGGCATCGCTCTGATATGAATGAGAATACCTAACGCACGCGTCGCCTCTGCAACGCGCGCTGCGATCCCCGCACTCACACTCGCCGCCGTGCCTCAGCAGCGGCGGGAATGCGAGATGTACAGCGGAGAGAAACACAATCAGCCCCCTTTCTCCTTTTTTAGAGCTGACTGCGCGCCGTTCTCATTCATAAAATGCTTGTGCAAACACTGTTTCATTGACGCGTCCACCTCCTCGGAGGAAGACAGGTCTAGGAAGGGAAGAAGACACGGGCTCGCCCGTCTTCATTCAAGGCTAGTGAAACTCACTCCTCTCTTTTTCTTTTTCAAAGAGAGCCTTCAGAGAGCAGGCGCAAGAAATGAAAAAGCTCACAAACGGGCAGTCAGCTCCCTCGAGAGCTGAATCTGCGCGCTCTGCTCTCAAGCAGACCACACACAGACTGCGTGCATCCCAAGCAGCCAGTAACGTGCGGTGAAATCTTGTCATGGGTAGGCTGTGACCTATCAATGTGGCATATATGTTCATATATTCATTCAGTTAATGTAGCAACCCAAGTTCAAATCAGGCATCATCACATCGCTGCCTGCATACAGCAAAGTCAGTCATATGTGAGGCTAATGCACAATCAAATCTAATAATCAAATTAATGGACACATCTATCTTATGATGACTTATACAACAAACAAATGTTTTGTGCGGGACACAGTAAGAGAGGGAAGCGGCGCGGTGTCAGCGAACCGACAAGCAGCCTAGTCACTCCTTCAAAATGCGCAAACGCGCACAGACAGCCACACACACGCTATTGGTCTGGTGACGGCGCACCAGGATTTGAATAGGCTACAGTCAGAAAACATTGTGTCAGCAGTACAGCTTTAAAGTACAAAAACAGCTTATTCGCTCCTACAAACTGCGCTAGGCGCACACACCGACACGCAATGAGCATCTGGCGACAGCGCACCAGGGTTAAAAAAAGAGAACTAGAAAACAGCATTTTAACCCTTACGAAATGCACCATAATCGCACAGATAGACATACAGTACAAATGTGGCAGAGGTGATGGAAGAGAGAACATTTTGGTGTCAGCGCACAGCAGGCCTATAGCCCACCATCAGACAACACACACAAAGCCAATATACGGGTTTTAAAAATAATAATAAATAAATGAATAGTTTACGTTTTA
The DNA here is from genome assembly GCF_936440315.1 of Barbus barbus. Classification (NCBI taxonomy): domain Eukaryota; kingdom Metazoa; phylum Chordata; class Actinopteri; order Cypriniformes; family Cyprinidae; genus Barbus; species Barbus barbus. The sequence continues at coordinate 21,883,692 of NC_136736.1, read as the reverse complement.
AAGGGGGTGCTTACTTTTATTTGTAGACAAAGTCCATACGTCTATCCTTCTGGACAAAGCTGTCAATTACTTTGTTGTAAAAGTCCTCTTTGTTGGGTGTATTACTCAATTTCATGAGTTGACAGCCAACGCTAGGCGCCGCTAGATGCTAGTATCGGGAAACGCGGATTGAGTGAGAGCGAGTGGATCACGTGACATGAAGCAAGCTCGGTCTCTGCCTCAATGTTGATAATTCAAGACAGCATGAGAACTGATTGCGCATGCGCAAATCTACGTAAACTACGTTCTATGGACCAAAGAGGCACTGCACCTCTGCCTCAATGGCCATGGCCTTGAATTTCCTGCATGAAACAATGGTTTTTAGGAGCAAACAATGGCAAAATGAGTATATTATGTGTATTCCTGAAAAACTTTGTTACAAAAAATAATATTTAGAATAAAATAAATGCAATTAATAATGTGGTTTGAGGTTAATTAATAAAGCTCTTGGAATTAATAAATGTAATGTCAACATTGGTGAGGCACTGCCTACCCTGCCTACCCTGACCGCACCTCCCTGCAAGCAGCGATATAATGTGTGCAGGGAGGAACACACAGCCCGGAATGCGATCTGCTATCGCCCCAGTGCTTGCACATATTGCTGGTGCCTATTTAAGTGATTGTGCAGGACAAACAACACTAAATAAGACTCACAACATGCAAAGACAATACACACAGACAGAGAAGCGGTTGCTGAATGACGAAAAGCAAACGCCGGCTCCACCGCACGTGCTTATATGCTTTCCGGTCAGTGACGTCACCGCTTATGACGTCTCGCCCTTTCATTGGACATTTTACACTCTGGTTCAGAGCGCGGTCACGCTGTGGGCGTTCCCCGTAGCGTTCGACGCAGCTCGAGTTCCTGGAAGGGAACAGGCAGATATTCTAGGCCTAGGGGTACCACCAGGGTGCCTGGCACCCTATAGAATAAACTACCTGTTTCTTTTATTCAGGCAGGTTAGCAATACTTTTCTTCAGGTATTATCGATGCATTTGTTGTAGTTCACACTTGTTCTCAAGGCTCAACTTAAAATGATTGAAAATAAGACAAAACAAGCTTTACATTAAGATAAAACAACTAAAAATAAAATAATAATAATAAACTTTCAAATATTTATTTTTTATTTGAAGAACCAATGTAATATAGATATATGATGTATTTTAGCATAATATTCAAAATTTTGATTTAGAATTGGAAAAGTCATGTAAATACTTATATGTAAGTACTGCATTTAAAATAAAACAACTGTTCAATGTTCACAAATATATTTTTAAAAATATATACAGTATTCTTAATTATAAAATTTAGTGTGTGTGTGAGACAGAAATGTTTCTAATGCTCATTCAGTCTTTCTTTAGTCATTACATTATTTTACACGATCAAAACTATATTTGTCGCTTACCTACAAAAAGCCACTGCCTTACTTTGTAAAACTACATGCCTGATGTGTCTCAAAACACATCTTTTTGGCAGCTGCATCAAAGGGATTATATAGCTCATCATCTAACCCTACAAAACCTGAATTTTATTGATCTTGTGTCTTTTTAGTGTGTCTTTTAAGTAAATGTTTTACAAACTTTATGGTTTCCAGTCGTGTGTGCGTAAATATATATATATATTCACAAACAACCTGTAACCTGGAAGGTTTGTAAAACATTTACAACTGATGAGTAGTTTACACTTTAGATTAGGGGATGCAGAAAGCTTTGTAAATGATTTATAATGTTTATTGAGATAATAGTACAATGTTGACATTTCAATGATTTATAAGTGATTAATAATATATTAACTAGTAACTATTAACCATTAAGGATGTGTTTAATTATTTCATGATGCTATTTATAAAGATAACTTATGACAGATTTATAAATCGTTAGCATATTACTTAATCATTTGTGAATGCATAATCATGTTTTGTAAATGATTAGTTCATCATTAGCTAATTACTTGTAAATGACTTTTAAATGAATTAACAAAACATACACAAATTGTTAGCATATCACTTATTAATCGCTTATGAATGTTTTGTAAATGATTAGTTAATCATTAACTAATCACTTATAAATGACTTATAACTGGACGTTATTATAAAGTGTTACCGATTTTAGTGACTATAGTTTGGAGAAAGTAAGAAGCTATCTACAGTCTACTAAGGGGAAGCAGAATGTTGAAGTCACTGATTACTTCTCTGATCAAACGTTGTTTATTGAATCAGCAAGATTTTTGGTGAAACAAAGAGGGGAAAACTGTCTATCTAATCCAGATGTGTATCGGCTGAAAAAAAATTGTACAAAGATTGAGCTCTAGATTCAGTCAAAATGAAAATGATCAAATGGTGGAATAATAATAAAAATGTGCTTATTTTGTGCTTTTTGACTTACTCTCTCCTAATGAGTAATTTTAAAATCTCATCCATTAACTTAAATGGAGCGAGAGATGTTGCTAAAAGAGCACAATTATATAACGTTTTGAAAATGAAAAATATAGATATAGCATTGGTTCAAGAACCTCATAGCACACCAGATAATGTAGTAGAGTGGCAAAAAGAATGGGGTGGCCATGTCTATCTTAGTCATAAAAGTGTTTTTAGTGCAGGAGTTGGAATTTTATTTTCAAGGATTGTTTTTACCAGAATCCTGTAAGGTAGAACAAATAATAGACGGAAGATTATTTAAAGTTACAGTGATATATGAAAAGATAACACTGAAATTGATTAATGTGTATGCTACAGTAAATGCATCTGAAAGAATGATTTTTTTAGATACACTTGCTAATATAATTCAGCAATGTGAAGATCATTATTTGATACTTGGTGGAGATTTTAATTGTACTGTCAGTGATAATGATAGGACTCATTTGGAGCCTCATGGCCCTTCAAGGCGAAGAATGTTACAACTCATTGTATCAAATGAACTTTGTGATATTTGGAGAAACTTGCATAACAATATAAGACAGTATACATGGACACATGTAAGAGAAAATCACATTGCTTTAGCAAGGTTGGATAGACTTTATTGTTAAAAATTTCAATTTCAGTGTTTTAAAACTTGTCATATATGTCCAGTGAGTTTTTCAGACAATTCTATGGTGATTACTTCTGTTTACATCAATTTTATAAGAAATAAGAGTGTGTATTGGCATTTTAATTGTGCACTTGTTGAAGATTTACATTTTAAGAATTGTTTTAGATTTTTCTTGGCAAAATGGAAATAGCAAAAAGAAAATTTCAGTTAATTGAAACAATGGTGGGATGCTGGAAAGATTAAAATAAAACTGTTTTGTAATCAATATGCTTTAAGCAATATTGTTGCATTGACTCATAAACTTGGATTTCGTTCTGAACGAATAGTTGGACAGATGTTGGAAAAATGTCGAAGTTCCTTATCTGAAGAAGAATGGATGCTTCTATATGATTATTCAGTATTACAACAAAGACCAGAAGCAGAGGACAATTTTCCAGCAATGATGATTTCTCCGGATTTACCAGAATCGGAAATGAACTGTCCTTTAACAGTATCAAACAATTTGAAGGACAGAAATATTAAGTTTACTTGTGGAAAATATTTTTTATAAAGTGTGTGTAAAGGTGTTGAATAAAAAACAGTTGGTAAATCGTTCTGATAATCCATGGCGAAGTCATCTATGTGTTGCGTCTAATTTTAAACCAATGTGGGGCACGTTATACAAGCCACCATTGACAAAATACATTGGAGATTTGCAATGGAGGATTTTGCATGGCATTGTTGCAGTTAATGCATTAATTTATATGTTGAATCCCCAAGTAATAGACAGTTGTACTTTCTGTGGGCAGAGAGAAACTATTTTTCATTGTCAAAGGTTACAGTCTCTGTTTGATGTGCTGACTTATGGTTTTAAGTAATCTAAAGTGAAGAAAAGAATGGGGCGTTTGCTGAATTATAATATATGCTGAAAATAAATGTCTATTTATTTAAGTCGAAAACAGAAAATTGATTTTGGAAATGATTGTAATATAGTGAAGGTTTTTAAAGGACTTGTTAAAACAAGAATTAAACATGATTTTTCTTTTTATTGTTGTATGAACAATCTACTGGATTTTTAAATGATTTTGAAAAGAGGAAGTACTCTGTAAAGTTGAAAATAATATTTTAATATTTGGTGATATTATAAAATGAGATAATATGTGAAAGAATTTAAATGTATAATAAATATAATTTATAATTATAAAGTATAATTATTTTTTTTTTTTTAAATCTAAAATCTCTCTCTCTCTCTCTCTCTCTCTCTCTCGATTCAATTAAATTCAAATTAACTTTATTGGCATGACTGTGTAACATATCACAATGTTGCCAAAGCAATATGTATATTATAAAAACATACAGATTAATAAAAAATAAAAAAATAAATAGCAGATGAAAAGAATACAGAGAGTTATTGTAAATGGTAAAGAGGGTTCAGCCTTTGTCCCTCGTTTGATGCAGGGACGGATTAGTGCACGGGCCTACCTGGCACTGGACCAGAGGGGGGCCCAGCCGAAATACCACTACTCCCGGACCTCGATTTCCCCCTCAGATTTTTGAGGTAAGTGGATTTTGAATGCAGCTTCCAAATGACAAAAAATAGCCGAATAATATTTTTTATATTTAATAAACGGTCACACCGGTGTGATTTCATCATTCAGTGCGGCACATCGTCAACTGCTAAATTGTTCGCTCATCTTCACTGGCTGTCACGGAGCCAGAGACAGCTGCGTTTTTCTACAGCACTGTGCATTATAACCAATCACACATGATTCTGTTGAGTTTATGAGTACAATGGCCAATAAGAGGCCTCCAGATGAGTCATCGCTGAAACAGCTGTTTTGTTCAGTGCTCGCTCCCTGAATTAATTCTGCTCTCTGCCGATTTCTCTCATCAGAAACAACAAAGTGCAGAAGTGCGTACGATGTAAGCAAGATATTAATTTCACAATGTAAGCAACTTCAGTGATTAATGGGAGTTTTTGAAATTGCTTTAATTCTGCCAATGATAATGCTCTTTGATAATGTAAATGGAGTGTCTATTTACACTTACAAATAGCCCACCTTTTGGCAGAGACTATTTACACTAACTCCGCCCACCAACGTGTGATAGGGCCTGTCAAGATTATTTAAAAAAAAAAACGGCTTTGAATCGTGAGTTCCAGTGGTGCAGATGGAAAAGCGAATGCTTTTTGATGCGATTGACCAGGTTTCGAACCCGCCTTTTTCCGAACATTTTTTCTCCCTTTTCAAATCTCAAATCACATCATAAAAGCATTTATTGTCAACAAAAATTAAAGAAATAACCAAAAAGTTGAAAATAAAGTATCGGGAGGGCTTTATTGTACCAATAAGGTGGCATCCATTTAATAATTTGAATTAAAATTATTAAAAATTTACATTCAATACGTTATTATTGCATACTGTTTTATAATGTAATACAATACTGAAGTGCAGATAATTGCCACTATTTTGCGAGTAGTATAAAGTATAAAGTAGTATAAATAGCAGAAAATCTTGCTATTTTAACATAGTGTAAATGTAATCTATAGCTATTTGCACTTAGTGTAAATAGCATATCGCTAAAAATACTGCTATTTTCACTAAGCGTAGATACAATCCATTACTATTTGAATTTAAGAAAAAATGAGTGCAATTTCAACTGAGGGGGGCCTTTAATCAGTCCATGCCCAGGGCACTGGTGAGTCATAATCCGTCCCTGGTTTGATGGCAGGAGTACACATACTGCGCTGCCAGGTGGATGCACTTTTCCTTCTCTCCCAGTATATACGAGAGTTTCTCTGTGTTGCTTGTTTGCTGGAATTCAGGTGACACTAGCGCTATTTGTTTGAAATAGACATCTCTGATGTGTTTATGTGCTGCATATGTTATCTCTCTCTCTCTCTCTCTCTTTCCTGCTCCTCACTTCATGCAGTGGCCTTGTGATCAGTCCAGCATGGAGAGAATGCTTGCAGCATGAATGACATACAGCTGGAGTTGAACACGAGTTCATCCTTAGACAGCTCCTCTTTTCCAAGCTCAGAACAGCATAAGGAATTTAGCAATGTGAAAACTCAACAGGATGAAAACGGTGTGTTTCCTTTGAGTGTTTGCCAGCTTCTAAGTTTATCTCCAAAATATATGACTCACACTTGAGTGACATTGCATGGCAGTGACAAAAAAGTGAAGCCTCTTGTTTCTTATTTAGATCCAGATTTATCAGATACACCAAACAAGAAGAGAACGAGTGTTAAGTGAACACGACCAAACGTGGACTTGTTGCTAATTTTACGTAAACAGCTTTCTTTGAGTCGAGAAGACTGTAAATATTTCAACGCTGTGACGCACAAGCGGCTGTTGAAGGAAGTGGAAAACGAAGTGATTAACACGCATTTCATTACAACAATGCCACTGGGCTCACCTACAGGTTTCATTCTGCCGATAAAAGGCTTTAACGCGATTAAGCAAAATTGTGCTATTGCTGTTGTCTAAAATATCTCTCGAGAGAGACGAATATGTGCCCGAAACTCCGCGTGAAGAACGGATTTGGCTTTATTAAAACGTAACGCTTTGGCATAAATCGTTATTAAGATTATTATCAAAACAAAATAACTCACCTATAGACAGATACGAAGATAAGAATTATATCATGAATTATTTATCACCATTTTGTTGAAACCCTTTCCCACTTAGTTTCTTACGTGGAACAAAAAGAGGGGCAGAATATTCGTGACTGACAGCCATCGATTGCCATTCACTTTTGTTTCATCTTTTTGCATATACGGCATGAAATAGTTACTGGGGCTGTCCTTCTGCCTAATAGCCTACATCTTTTGTTTACGGGTCATACTGGTTTAGAAAACCACAAGAGTGAATGGTGACAGAATTTTCATTCTGTGCGAACTATTCCTTGAAATCACACGAGAACTAGGGAAAATGCCCTTTGACAAACTTAGCAGGACAATAGGCTAGAGCACGATTGTTCATTAGTTCACGACTGACAGGATATGAGCTAATACTTTATTTCCCACTTGATCTCAATACTGTTGAAGTCAATGGGCAAAAGAGACGCAGAACAAATACTATTTTTCAAAGTTATAGTGTTTATAAAATGTATACATATGTTGAATACAGTGGAACTTACCTTGTGTTATCAGGACAATTAAAAGAAAAAATAAAGTGACTCTCCCCGCAGAATTCATCGAGCGTCGCAGGTAAGGGAGTCAGTCTCCCTTTCCAAAAGAAAGAAGCAAATTCGTAAAAGAGTCGGAAAGGAATAAGCAGTAGAAAGGGATCCCGGTTGTGTGACTGGAGTTGTGCTTTCCGCGAGCAGAAGAAGCGCGTGAGGTGGATTTGATTTCGTCCCTCCCCCTGGGCTCGTGCATCCTTCCCCACGCGCATCTTCAAGCAAGTGTCATCAATGAGCCGCACAGTTACTGTGTCTTTTGGTAGTATTTGCAGATATGACAGTTCTGTCATCATTTACCCAACTTGACTTCTTTCACGTCCAGCTATACTGTCTGCAGAACACCAAAGGAGGCATTTTGAAAAATGTAGGCTACTCTTTGTTTATTTCCACGCGTATACTGCATATGGTGACTGAAGACGCTTCACAATAAAAGTAGGTAGTTCATGTATAATTAGTGTATTCTAAAGCCATATACGATAGCTTTGTGTGATAAACAATCCCTCATTCTAATTCGCAAACAAAATAAAAAAAAGAGTTTTGTGAAATGGCTCAGTCGATTCATTGATACAATCCGGCTCAAATGAACTGTTCCTTCAGCTGGTTCATTCAGAAATCACTGTTCTTTCTCATCAAGGCATCATACTTTTCAGTGAATAGAAACTTACATTTTAGCTATTGAATGACTCCAGAAGACTTAATTTGGACCACTTTTGCTCACCATTAATTATTAATTCTTGGAAAAACTCATCAGTAGGCCTATATTCTTCAATATTTCACCTTCCGTGTTTCACAGAAGAAGAAAAAAATAGTTTTGGAACAGTGTAATGCTGACAGAATAACCTGTAGGAATAGTCAAACCAAAAAGCAAAGACTGAGATCATTTATTCACCCTAATGTTGCTCCAAAACTGTTTGACTATCTGTGTGAAAAAAACTGTATGAAAATATTTGAAAAACATTTGAAAAATGTTGCTAATCAAACCATTTCAGTTACCTTTGATAGTGACTGTATGGTCAAAAAAGTAAATGTTAAGCAAACATAATCCACAGAAGAAAGTAAGTAAATGATGATGTTTTTTGATGGACTATCCTTTTACAGTGGTTTACATCATAATATGAAAATCTACTCAGCTATAGCTGTTTGTGAAGCAACACGTTTTTCCATTAAACCATTGTTATACATACTCATAGATTGTAGTTGGAATTATCACTGTAACATATACACAGTAATTTAAAATGTCAATGGAATTACTTACTATTTCTTTAAAAACACATTAGTTTCCCTTTGTCCCTTCATCACAATAAAACTCTCATATCACCCTAGGCATCACAGAAAATCAGACAGAAATTGTACCTCTATGAAGGAGGTTTATCTTCCCTTAATTGCACACTGAAGAGGCTTGTATGCTACATAAAGTTTTTTGTCAAGTTTTAAAAGCAGAGCAGTCGATAAAGTGTTCCGGGATACAGCAGGTGACTCTAACAAAGTGCCGCTGGAAAAGCCTCAGGAATATTGATTAAATTTAGCTGGCCATTATAAAAGCCTTGCTTTTGACAGCTAGGAAAATGTAGTTTAAATCTCGCTTTACTAATAGAGAGCAAACACAAAGACACCACAGGAGTTAAAAGATGGTCTTTCATTTGTGTAAATCCATATTTAACATTTAAACCTTTAACACAAATGTATAGGCCAGAGGGACACACATGGCTCAGCAGCTGTTGTTATTGTTTTCCCATCAAACGGCTGCATTTATCTGTGTATGTGTGCTGTGATAATAATGGGAGACAAACATTTTGATGTTTCAATACATGTGCACAAGCAAAGAGACTGTAAAACCATCTATGTGCAAATGCTTACACACAGAAAGAAAAATAGACAGAGAGGGAGATTTGACCTTACAATTAAATCTTTGGATAATAATAGGATCCATAGAAATATAATGTTAATTTCATTCTTCAAAGTGCTATTAGTAGTGTACGTTTTCACATAAAAATATGATCATATCTAAATTATCTAGTGAAATATAAGATATCTGCATTATCCAGGTTGTTGTCTTTTTTCATTGTTTTTTGGTAGATATTTCATTTTATGGAGTATGTTTTCTCTCTCTCTCTCTCTCTCTCTCTCTCTCTGTGTGTGTGTTTTAGATTGAAATGTTTAAAGGAATATTTCATGCAAAAAAAATAAAAATTTGCTGGAAAATTAGTCACCCTTAGGCAATCTAAGATGTAGATGAGTTTGTTTCTTCAATGGAACAGATTTGTAGAAATTTACCTTTACATCACTTGCTCACCAATGGATTCATGCAGTGAATGGGTGCCATCAGATTGAGAGTTCACACATCTGATAAAAACATCACAATAATCCACAAGTAACAAGTGCAGACCAAGGTCATACACAGTGAAGGCTAAGATAGCTAACAACAAACGATAAGCAAGACTTCGCGAGTGAGCGCTGGCCAACTGGGCCTATAAATACACTAGTGGATGACGTAGGAAGAGCAGGAGAAGACAGAACTGGACGTTAGAATTCAGGAGACAGCTGCCTCATGCGTTTGGAGGGAGTGGCAGGTCTTTGAGCGGGTATAACAGTACTCCCCCCTTAGCCCCCCCCCCCCCCTTAGTGGGCGTCGGGATTGTGGAATGGGGTCTCCCCCGAGGTCTGGGGTGTGGACGGTCAGGATGGTTGGTGTGAAAGTCTGTGATTAGAGAAGGATCTAGAATGTCGTTTCAATCCAGGCACCCAGGATTGCTCCTCCGGCCCATAACCTTCCCAGTCAACGAGATAGTACATGCGTCGGCCCCTTCGACGAGAGTCCAGTAAGGAGTGGATCTTGTAAGCAGTCTGACCATCCAGCACCAGCGGGGGTGGAGGAGTGAGATTGTCCCTGGGTCGGCGACCCCTTTTTCTAGCCGGCTTTAACAGAGAAACATGAAAGACAGGAGAGATACGGTAGTGAGCAGGGAGTAATAGTTTATACGAAACAGGATTTATTTGTTGTAAAATTTTGAAGGGGCCAACGTACCTGGGGCTGAGTTTCTTGCTGCTAAGGCTGGGAGGTCCCGGGTGGATAGCCAGATTCTCTGTCCCGGTTGGAGACTGGGGAACTGACAACGGTGGCGGTCAGCCTGGATCTTCTGACGTCGCACAGCCCTTTGTAGATGGACGTTAGCTCCATCCCAAACCTGGCCGCTGCATTGGAACCAGAGATCGACCGCTGGAAGGTCAGAGTGTTCCCCAGACCAGGGGAAGAGAGGAGGTTGATAGCCCAACACACATTCAAAGGGGGTCAGGCCTGTGGCAGGTTTCTTAAGGGAGTTCTGAGCATACTCTGCCCATGCAAGGTACTGGGACCAATCTTGTTGGTTGTGGCTACACAGAGATGGGAAGTAACGAAGTACAAATACTTTGTTACTGTACTTAAGTAGATTTTTCTGGTATCAGTACTTTACTTCACTAGTTATTTTTCTGACTACTTTTTACTTTTACTCCTTACATTTTTACACAAATATCTGTACTTTCTACTTCTTACATTTTCAAACCAGGCTCGTTACTTTAGTTTTGGTGGATCACCATTCGATAATAAATCATGAATTGGTTAGTCTTGACTGGCAACGCGATTCGGCTCGCGCACGCTCCGCGTCTCTGCAAAAAGGTTTCTATCGGTTTCTATCAGAGTAATCAATGCAAGAGACTCGAAAATGGAGTGGATCAGAGAGGCAAAACTACTGACCTGTTCATGACTTCAAGTGCAGGTCAGTTTCATCTGTAAGTAGGCTGTAGTTTTGTGTTTGTTTACTTAGTTAAGAATTAAACTGCTATAAACTCTGAGCAGTAGCAGCCAGATGATTAATAATAGCCTACTGTAAACTAAACTAAATTACTATCATCACTCAAAATACTGTATGATAAAGGACATCATTATTATCTACTGTAAAGTTACTTTTTACTTACTATACTTTTAGTCATTTAGCAGACGCTTTTATCCAAAGCGACTTACAAATAAGAAAAAGTAAATAAAACTAAAAGTCAAAACTCTGTAAATACTATATACACACATTTAAGAAAATAAAGAAATTAAATAAAATTGACAAATGCATACAACAACATTTCATTACTAAACATTTAAATGAAAAAAATAAAAATAAGCTAAAAACAATTCAAAATATTAAATATTAAGTTACAGTAGTAATTTAGCAAACACATGTTATAAAACATCATTTTATAATAGGTTTAGAGGAGAGGGAGCTAGGGCAGATAACAACACAACCCGTACGAAAATTCAAACCAAAAACTATGTTTACTAGTTAAACCATGGTAACCACAAATTAACCATGTTTTTGCTAGTCTAGCCATGAAATGTGTAGTAAAACTATGGTTGTAAATTAAAACAGATTGTAATCAATCTGGCCAAAAAAAAACATGGTTAATATACTTTTACTGTAATAAACCGTAGTTAACTTTGGTAAGAGAAAAATATGACTCATGATAATGCAATAACATGTACAGTATTAGGATGTTTCTTATATATTGTCATGATGTATTATTATTGTACTAATTTTGACATTTAGGCAATTTAAATGTATAGTGTTAGGAAATGATCAGAACCTGAAACGTGCCGATTCATCTGCAGGGTTTTATTGTAAGACATGGTCAGAAACGAGCATGGGTCGATACACCGCAAACAGTCACAGATGAGGCAAGACAAAGAGTAATCCTAGGACAAGCATGGGTCTTCGATCGGCGAACAGTATCCAAAAGGGCAAGGCAAAGAGCGATAATCCAGGTACACAACAATAATCCAGGCAGGGGAAAACACAATCCGAAACAGGCAAGGCAAGACTAATGACTAAGACAAAAACTATGAAAACGAAGACAGGCACCGTAAAGAAACTATCAACTAGCGATAAGTACTTACAATACTCGGCCACTAAAGCAGGATCTGAGTGGGTTTTATTTAGTGAGTGTAATAGCTTTAAGGTGAGCAAGTGATTGAGACAGCTGTGTGTACTTAGTGCAATGGATGATGTGAAATGCAGTCCAGGGTAATATGTAACAGTCTGTGTGGTGTGAGAGTCAATATGATGGAGGAGCGACCTCTGATGGCGAGTGGACGGAAGACCACGAACCGGATTCGTGACATAGCCCCCCCCCCCCACCCCATTTCTATATAATTCAGGAAGGCGGTGGAGCGTAGGCGGAACAGGGGGAGGGACAGAGAGTGGAGAGACCGGGGACTGAGGCAGAGCCAGAGGCCAGGACAGGCCCGACAGAGCCGGGGCCCACCAGGGAAGAGGAGACGGAACAGGAGCCCACCAGGGCGGAGCAGACAGGACAAGGACCCACCAGAGCTGAGCAGACGGGACAGGAGCCCACCAGGGCGGAGTAGAAGATCTCCACGGCAGAGCAGAAGACCACCAGACCTGAGCAGAAGACCACCACGGCGGAGCAGATGACCAACAGACCGAAGTAGAAGACCATCACAGTGGAGCAGAAGACCACCATACCTTTTGTCTTACCTCATTTGTCAGAAACTGGACTGACAGACAGTCCAACATCAACTGCATTGGCTGAAGTAGAACTGGCAGATAGCGTCAGAAAGACGTTGTAAAACCAGTTTGACGTGTTGGATATGTGACTCTAGTGAGGAGGAATAGATCAAAATATCATCAATGTAAATGAGCACAAAACGGTTAAGCATGTCTTTGAAGACCTCATTCATAAATGACTGGAACACAGAGCATGAATTGGAGAGTCCGAAGGGCATGACCAAATAGTCATAGTGCCCTGAGTTGGTGATGAAGGCCGTCTTCCATTTGTCCCCCTCACGAATTCGGATGAGATTATATGCACAGCGCAGATCCAATTTTGAAAATATTCTTGCCTCTCTAACTTGTTCAATGGCTGCTGGGACCAAGGGAGAGGAAAGGGGAACTTGACAGTGATGGCATTTAAGCCTCTGTAGTCAATGTAGGGAGGTAAGCTTCCATCCTTTTTTCCACAAAAAAGAAATTTATTTACATTTAGCTGACGCTTTTATCCAAAGCGACTTACAATTGCTATATATGTCAGAGGTCGCACGCCTCTGGAGCAACTAGGGGTTAAGTGTCTTGCTCAGGGACACATTGGTGTCTCACAGTGGATTCGAACCCGGGTCTCTCACACCAAAGGCATGTGTCTTATCCACTGCGCCATCACCACCCCATGGTGGTGGTGATGGAATCCAAAAAATAATCCAGAGGCAGCCGGAAAGGTGGATGGTCTAATGAATCCCAGCTTTAAATTCTCCTCCACATAATCCTCCATGGCCTTGGTTTCTGGAATAGACAAGGGATAAATACAGCTCTTGGGGGGATGTGTGCCAGGCAGCAAGTCAATTGCACAGTCCTGAGGACGGTGTGGAGGAAGTTCAGTGTCTTTTGCTTTGTCAAAGATTTGATGCCAATCTTGGTACACGTGAGGCACATTTGTTGGCAGTTTCGCAGACATTTCAAAAACTTGAGTAGAATGGCAAAAAACTGGTGAAACAATCTTTAAGCAGGCGTGGAGGCTGCAAAATGTCAAAATGTCTCCCTCCAGGAGATGGCAGGGTTATGCAGGACCAGCCAAGGGAAGCCAAAGATGAGAGAGTTGGTGGGTGTATCTGTGATGAATAGTTGAATATTCTCTTGATGTAGTGCTCCAACTTGAATGAGTATGGGATTAGTGATCCATTGGACAGGCCCCACCCCCAACGGCCACCCATCTAGCGCTGAAACACAAAGTGGGGGAATGCAAGGCGCAGTATCAATGGCTAATTTTTGAACTAGGGTTACATCAATGAAATTACCAGCAGACCCAGAATCTATTAAGGCTTGCACTGGAGTACAAATATTGCCCAAGATAAACATAACAGAAATAGTGAAGCACTGATTGACAACTGAACTCACCGAAGTGCTGCGTGGTTTAGCAGTAGAAGGGCGACAAGGGCAGGAAGACAAAAGTGACCCGACTCCCCACAGTAAATACACAAACCCAACTCTCCTGTCGCTCCGCGGGAGAGAGCCAAGTTCGTCCAATTTGCATTGGCTCAGTGGTGGGGAGTTCAGCAGGCTGGTAGGACATGCGGGCAGGGCAGAAAGAGATCGTATGAGGTTATCTATCTTGATGGAGAGCTGGATGAATTGTTCCAAGGACAACTGTTCATCCCGACTAGCTAGCTCAGCCTGGAGGGAGTGTGAAAGGCCCCGGCGGTAGATAGTTTTGAGTGGGCCGTCTGGCCAGCCGCTCTGAGTGTCGAGGGTGCAGAACGATAGCGCATAATCCGCTGTAACAATTTATAAGCTCAAAAGGGAATTGTATATAAATAATTATATTTAATTATGATTAATTACAATCATTTATATCGGCTGACAGTAATAACTGTAGCAGAATTAAATCAACTGATTTGTCCGTCCAGAGAACATTCAGCGCAAGTTCGTATCAACTCTAAGAAAGGATATTTCCTTGGCCACAGGAAATACTTTCCTATGAATGCATTAGAGCATGTAGCGAGGGTCAAAATCGTAAAGAGACATTTAATTTGCAAGTCAGAACCAGAAACTCATGTAATTTGTGCACACAACTTGTATTAACTAAACACTAACGCAAACTAGTGTAACAAACAAACATACATACAATCACTCATACATGGGGAAAGGGCTAATGAAAGTTGATGGATGAAACCATCAGGAAAACCAGAGAATGCCATAATGGAAAAAGTAATTTAACCACCTGAGTAAAACCATCAGCACCGTTTATAACGGGGTCTATAACTTGTACTAATAACTTCTGTTTTGTTTAGTTAAATGTACAATACTTGCAATGCATTGAGTGTCCGGAATGCAGTCTCAGATGAAAGTCTTATGGTTTCAAGGTTTTGGATTCCCGATCACATTCTTCCAGGTTGAAGAGTGATGAATTCCAAAGATGTTCTGAGGTAGAAATGTTCTTTCCAGGTAGAAAGTGGAAAAGAACAAAGAAAGAGATCTGCTGAGGTCCGAGGATCCTTTGTTGAATGGAAAGTCAAGGCCGCAAGACCTGGCACAAAACTTAGTGTTCGGAAGAGTTTTCATGCATGGTAATTTGCATATGAACCGGATTGGACGTTGATATACAAACTATTAAAGATTCTTAGAACACTTCTATGTTGCATAGGTATCAACATATAATATACACTCTCAATTAGATCATCCGAAGACGAATTGATAGAGACCAAACATGATATACATGAGGTAATATTAACTAGTGTTCTATCATAAGCATGCATAAAACAGGATACAATGCACAAAAACATATACAAGAACAGTAATAATATACACAATGACCTGAAGATATGTGTGTTCATTCAAAGAAAGGTTTTTCGATGAATTAATTAGAGAAGAGTCCATGTCTCTTTCCTAAGGGGAAAATAAATGAGTTCCCGCATTCCTCTGAGCAATAAAACAAGTGCTATCAGATGGGTTGCCATGGAACCAGAGGCCTGTTCTGCCTTCTTAAGTGTTAGATGCATTTCGGGGGAAGGGTCAACAGACCCTCATAGTTGGCCTTTTGGTTAGGTGAGGAGGCATTAGAGATTATTTGTTAAATATAACAAATAGTTGTGTGTCTGATTGGTCCAAATTTTACACCACCGCGGTGTCCCCGCCCTGTTGGATAGACATCAAGCGATCCTCAAACACATCAGTGAAACGAGATTTGAATAAATCTAAGGAAGAACAAGCTGCCCATTGTCCCAAACAGCTGTGGCCCATTCGAGTGCTTTTCCAGACAATAGAGAGACAATAAAGGCTACCTTGGCTTCCTCGTTGGCGAAGGCCTGCGGTTGCTGAGCGATATAAATAGAGCTTTGTAGCAGGAATCCTCGGCAGCGTCCAGGAGCGCCGCCATATTTTTCGGGTAGAGCGAGTCGGGGATTCACCGTAAGCAGAGCAACTGTGAGGGGGTTCATGATACCAGTATTGCTGCTTCCTGGCTCGGCAGCCAGTGGAGCGGGTGGGATCGCAGAGGATTGCTGGCGGAGATGGCGTAGAACCTCGTCCATGGCGGCAGAGAGGCGATTGAGCTGATGGTGATGCTCAATCAACATGGCTGCTTGAGACGAGAATGCTGAGAACGAGAACGATCTGCTGGATCCGCTTGCGTCGAAGTCTTCTGTAATGCGGGAGACTCCATGTGCAGAGGTAATTTATTGAAACAGAGTCAAGCAGACCAGGGTCAATAAGCAAGACTTCGCAAGTGAGTGCTGGCCAACTGGGCCTATAAATACACTAGTGGATGACATAGGAAGAGCAGGAGAAGACAGAACCGGGCGTTAGAATTCAGGAGACACCTCCCTCATGCGTTTGGAGGGAGTGGCAGGTCTTTGAGCAGGTATAACAATAACAGTAATATTGTAATAATGTGCACAGAATAAAGGTATTTATTTATACTATGTCCCACCCCTTTTCATTTGGCTTTGCTTATCTTGTCAATATGTTGTTTCACAAGTGTTGGGAGTTTGTTTGTGTTAAATTTTCACTGAAATTCTTTATTGGAAAAAGATGTTCCTAATATGTGTATAGTTTGAGCGCAAGGTTAAGAAGTGTAATTCTGTTTCTAACTCATTTTGTGTGCAGTAGGGGAACAGTTTGTCTTCCTTTGGTAGCTCATCCCCCCCCTGTCTCTCTCTCTCTCTCTCTCTCTCTCTCTCTTTCTCTGGGTGTGTGTACACTAGAGGGAGCAGGTGCAGCTATTTGGAGGCCTGTATCAGTCTTTACACAATTGTTAGTTCAATCAGGAGCTTTTGTCTCTTCCCTCACACACTTATTTTCATTTCAATTAAACAAATCAGTTCAAATTTAGTTCAAGTAATTATTTCAGAATATAAAAATGTATATGAATAGTAAACTGAAAATGTGCATAATTATATGTAATTATACAGTCTTCTATATATTCCCATCACCTTCACTAAAAACAGTCATAAATATTTACAAAACCTTTTGAAAATACATGCATGTTACTTAATATAATCCTTTGTTGCTTGCTTAGTAGTCTGCAGTACTAACATAACACATTAATTTAGATAGATTTTGTTAGATAGTTAGCAATTACAACAGCAGAAAAATCGCTGTTCATGGTTTTCAAATGGGAAAATATGAGATGAAATGTGTGAGTTGCTAAGAAATCACGGTGTGTACACATGCAAAATGGTCGATTTTTTGTCTATACTTTGGGAGAATTAGACCATTTTATGGCTACGGTGCTACCGCTGTCCATGGTGCTAAACGCTGATTTGTGGTCAAAGCAGTGTCTATGAAGCTTTCCTTGTTTTTGAAGGAATGTTTATATGTCTGTTAATGTAAACTCCTTCAAAATAATGACAGCACAAATCTAATTTTATTATACAAAAGCACTACATAGTTTATCAGGATGTCTGTAGTGTTTAAAGCATCAAAAAAATAAAATAATTGTCCCATATTTCTTTTTTGCTACAGTAGGAAGATACCCAGATGTCTTTTGCCACAAAGGGAAGTTTTTTTTCTGTTCAGTTAAAGATTTGAGTTTAACAGTGTTGTTTTTGTCAAAGAGATATTCCACTCAAAATGACAATTCTGTCATAATTTACTAACCTTCATGTCATTCCAAACCTGTAACCTCTAAACAAGATGGTAACTAACTGGTTCCCATTAATCTGCATTATGGGGGGGGGGGGGGGGGGGGGGGGGGGTGTTGCGATGAAAATCAATGGGAACCGAGACTGTTTGGTTACCAATTTTTTTAAAAGTAATGTATTTTGAGTTCTTCAAAAGAAAGAAAGTCATGCTGTAGGTTTGGAACAAAATGATGTCAGAATTTTCAGTATTGAGTGGACTATAAAAGTGAAACAAAACTATTAAAAATTAATTTAATGAATTAAAATAAAGCTGAAAAAAAAAAAAATTAATTCAATTAAAGCCTAAACTTAAAAATTGGACATGTTGCCTTAGCAACTAAATAATAAAGAAAAAGAAAATTTAAATAAAAATAAAAATAAATTACATCTAAAAAGAAATATGAAAATAGTAATAATTATAATAAACATGACAAAAGGACACAAAAAATACTGAATTGTGAACTAAAATAAAAAAAAGAAAAAGCTTTAAAAATATTAATAAATAGTATAATGGTATATAAATATTACTATATTAATACTGGAGTTTAAGGAATTGGTGTACTATCTGTATAAGCAATGTGTTATTTAAGATTGAGTGAATCATAATTAAAAAGGATTTTCATCTTTTGCCATTAGGATTCAGAGGTGGACAGAGTGAATAGGTCATGGATGATGTGTCCATCATAAATCAGCAGTGGAACTAGAATCACACCATGATTTTTTTCTTTCCTCCTTTCCTCTTTTCTCCATCTTTAATTCATGGCTTCCTAAAAGCAAGACGTAGTGAGTCACAGAGCCATTAATGTTTCACTCTTTTCTCGTCTCTCGCTGTCCTTCTCTCTCAAATCTGTGTGTCTGCTTACTGTCTCTCCACCCACCCTGCAGTGTCCCAAACACTCTTTTAAAAGCTTCTTCTCTCTTTAGAACAAGACTGCCATCTTCTAGCGCATAATAAAAATAGAAAAATAAAGTTGCATTCCCCAATAGGACTTTTATGGCCTTGTAAATTATTCACCTCACACATCTACAATACCTAGATGATTATACCTGAGTGCTTTTATTCTTTGCTAATACAGCGGGAATATCTGGAACCACGATCATCCATTATGGGTGCACTGCTTGCCTGGTGTTGGGTATAAAACCAGAAAAAGCAGAGACCATCACCACAGCCTCAGACAAACCCATAAATCCAGCTGCTCCTGTCAAGATCTTGGTAAATACAATGATCTTTTGGATGACTCTTACCAATTACTTACTGATATTGTCCTGTTTGCTTTAGGCAGCATTCACAGAGTAGGTGTGTGTACACATCCATCCTATAATGATAAAAATCCACCCAGTGTTTTTTTTAAATCCCTATTTTAAAATCTCCTCTCTCAAATCAGGCTGTTCTGAGAGCCCTGTCAGAATTACGTAGTTCTGCACAGGCCGCTCCCACGAGAGTTGATTGACAAGACCGTCTTACCTTAGACCCGAATATAGCAGTCGTCGTTTACTCCCGACATCTGAGCCGCTGAGGATTAACATTACTTTCATTTTGAAGGGAATGCGCTGAAACCCACAATCTGCATAAATACATCTATGTATGCCATCCGCCATTTCTGGAACGGTCCGTGAATCTTTGAGCGCATTGACTGTGTGCGTCTACAATAGCAAGTTTTCTTCAGTTTCTTCAGCAAGTTTGCTGTTTTCAATCTTTGGATATTCATTGATTATTATGGTGAATGCGAGATGGCTGACGCCTCAACGTATCTGGAGCGGTCGAATAGGGAATCTACACTTATCTATGGTCTGCTTGTCACTCCACTGAAGAGAGGTGCGGAGTCAGCAGAGCTCAGAAGCATTTAAAGCAACATGGACTAGATCAGCGTACTGAAGACAGAGCTGATTTTGACAGGGTAAAGAAGGTGTTTATTACACTACCATTGAGAACTTTGAACCAAAGTATGTTATACACTTTTCATTAAGACCCTAAAGAATCATATCAACTTGTGGAAAATGGGCATCCGATGACCCCTTTAAGACATTTTTAATGGCAAATAAGTCCTCTATCCATAATCAGGAGAAAAATATGAATATGAATAGATCAACCACAGCTTTATTTTATTTATTTATTTTTATGTGAAAGGAGAAAACATTATGGATTATAGACTAGAATTATATATTTATTTGTTTGTTTATTTATTGATTTATTGTATTTTGGCGATTAAAATAACTTTAATGATGAAAGTGTTTCTTAGAAACACTCAGCTATTCACTTTACAAGATGTTAATTGATGGACTGAAGTCGTATGGATTACTTGTGGATTATTGTAATGTTTTTATCAGTTGTTTGAGCGCTCATTCTGATGACACCCGTTCACTACAGAGATTAAATGTAATGCTAAATTTCTACAAATCTTTCAGATGAAGAAACCCATCTACATCTTCAATGGCCTGAGAGTGAGTACATTTTCAGCAAATGAATGCCATGTCATGAGCACATGCTCCATCATTATTCATGAACTCAGGATCAAACCCTGAGTTAATAGAGAAAGTTAATGTCATGGTACCAACAAAGCCTGATTGGACTGGTTTTGTCAACTTCAAAGTAATGCTGTAATTTTCAATTTAACGTGTTCCAGGTAAGCCATTAACATTGTTAACATTATTTAGCATTAGTATTAAGACAACTCACCTGGTCCATTGCGTTTGTAAGAAAAAAGTCTGTCTTCAAATCCCATAATTTTGAATTTCTCACTACAAACATGCATACTAAGACATGCAAAGACAAATACAATCTTGCAGCTACATAATACAGTGACTCAGAGTCTATTGCCTCAAGTATTGCTAGTCTTTAACCAGCTTACAGGAAGCTCAGAGGCCACCATGACTTTTACTGGCTGTGACAGTCAAAGGATGAAGTGGATTTCCACATTATGTTCCCTTTTTTCTACCTCTCACTCACTCTTTTTCTTCTTGCCATGGGCAACTGGAGAGAGCCAAATCACCATAAAAGTTTTATGGACAGTGAAATAGCCTATATGTAAAGAGATTTTGAACTGATAGTGGCTTGCATGGAAGTAACATGAATTAGTTTTTTCTAAAATAATATACAGTATCAATGACATGTCAGTCTAAGGGATCTTCAAGGATAGTTAATCTTAAAAGAATACTTCAAGCAAAAATGAAAATCATGTCTTCATTCGCATCCTCCTGTCATGACCTGACTGATAATATTCAGTAGAACATAGAAGATATTTTGAGAAATGTCTAAGTGTTTTGTCCATAGAATGGCCGTCAGTGATAACCAAAACTGTTTGGTCTCTAACATACTTCAAAATATCTTCTTTTGCATTCTGCAGAAGAAAGAAAGTCATACAGGAATTCCATGAGGGTAAGTAAATAATGACAGAATTCTCATTTTGGGGGTAAACTACCCCTTTAGAGGAAGAGAGAGATTATGCTAGTTGTACAAAATATTTAGTTGTTTTTTTTTTTACTTCAGGCACTTGTATATTCCATCAGTTGTTTTCTATTAAAACAAACAGATTTCATTTTTTTTCTTTGTTTTTCTGAAATTGACAAAACTGTCTTAGAATTTTCTATGTGCTCAACATATTTTTGCTACTGTACTTTTCATATATGTTTTATATAGATTTTGTTGTTTTATCCTTGGCTCAGACACTGACTTGTAATCTTACAATATGAAAATTCATGGCAAATACATTAAATATATTTATAATATTACTTAGCTGGTTTGCAGTGAGTGTGAAGCGGCAAGAATGAGGATCAGCACCTCCAAATATGAGGCCATGATTCTGAGCTGGAAAAGGGTGAATTACCCACTCTGGGTATAGGGACTGGGTTACTTCCCCAAGTAGAGGATTTCAAGTACCTCAGGACCTTGTTAACAAGTGAGGGTAGGTTGGAGCATGTAAGTAGTGGAGCAGCAGTAATATGGTCATTGTACTGGGCTGTCATTGTGATTTACTAGTAGATTTAAGTTCCAACCTTCACCAGTGGTCATGAGTTTTGGGTTGTGACCGAAAGAATGAGATCGTCGGTATGAGCGGCTGAAATTAGTTTTCTCCTCAGGGTCTCTGGGCTAACGCTGAGGAACAGGGCGCAAAGCTTGGACATCCGGGAGAGACTCAGAGTCGGAGTAGAGCCTCTGTTCCTCCACATTGAAAGAGGCCAGTTGAGGTGGTTCTGGTATCTGGTAAGGATGCCTCCCGGACACTTTCTGGTGCTTGGTCCAACTGGGAAGAGACCCCGGGGTAGAAATGTGACACGCTGGAGGAAGTGGCCAGGGAAAAGGACATATTGGTGTCCTTACTTAGCCTGCTGCCACCATGACCCGGTCCTAGGTTTAGTGGTGGAAAATGGATGGATGGATGGAATTTTGTCAAATTATGCAAAAGGTGTGACAATTGTCATTTAGGATGTACAAATTTATGTTTATTTATGGCAAGGAATATTCTTGCAATGAAATTAGCTTAAGCAAAAAAAATCGAAATAATGTTTAAAGAGAAAGATATTAAAGGTGACATATCATGAAAATCAGATTTGTTCTGTGTTTTAGTGCTATAATCAGGTCCCTGGTGCATCTACCAACCCAGAAAACGTGAAAATGGACAACCCAATACCTTGGTTTTGGTAAGCTTTTCTCTGCAAACTTGTGAAAAAATTACTTGTGAAAAATGACGTGGAAAGGGGATCTTATTATAATATTACCGCCCCTTAATCTGCAAGTTTCCACCCACATGTACTAGTTCTAATGCCATGGTAAAAGTTTGAGCAAAGCACCCTAACTGTTTTGTCTTTGGCTGCACTGACGAGCACAGAACACTATTTAGAGTCCCAGCCTCAGAGGAGATGAGAGAGCAGTGGATTTATTGATTTATTTATTGTATATTATGCTGCTGCCAGACAGATCTAATATAAACATGCGATTTCTATTCCAGGTGTTTACCTTCACAGACATAACAGACTGTTTTTGTAACTCATGAGTGTTTTTAACATAAACTTTTGTGTATTAAAAGGGGGTGGGGGCAGCAGCTCATTTGCATTTAAAGATACATGCATGAAAACAGCCTGTTTCTGTTTATACTCAAATAGGCATTTTCAAAATGATATAATAAATGATCTGTGGGGTATTTTAAGCTGAAACTTCACAGACATATTCTGGGGACATGTATTCATATAGACTTATATTCTATATTGTAAAAAGGGGCATTATATGCAACACATCATCTGAAGTGCGGTGGAAATGACACTGGTAAAATTTCCAAAAAAGATGCATGCATGTCTACTGCTGCACATTGTTAGAGAACAAATTAAATGAACTATATATTTTTTCATAAGTCACAGGAAACACCCACATGAGTCATCACATTTAAATGGAGACAGAATTAATTTTGAATGAGTGCATGTTTCTTCATGAATCAAAAAATTTTTTTTTAATCAAGCAGAAATACAGCAAAAAGGCAGGAATTATCCAATAAAAGCATGCCTGCAAATTTGACCTTGTGAGTACAGAGTCCTAACAGAGTGCTAAGGAGTCCTTATGTGCTTGTTTTGAAATGACAGCTGCGTGTGGTTAGTGTTAGCAGTTAACGTCACTGCTTTCTGTTATTTTTAATCTTCAATGGCAGCAAGCGTGATCAAACGCAAGCAAAGCTAGTCTCTCCATAAGCCTCTGGGGACATGTAACCTTAAGACAATATTTAATGAGAGATATCTGGGAGAGGCTCACAAGCTAATGAAATTATGTCTGTACGTGTGTGTCTGTGTGTGCTGCATAGGCTCCTCAGATACCCCTGTCTAATGGTAATTATAGTTTTCTTTGTCACATGTTTTCTTCATTCTTTTTCTCTCTTTCTCGTCCTCGCTCTCCCTCAACATTTAAGATGGGCAGTGTTCCAGCTGTAAAATCAGAGCAAAACAACAGGCAAAGAGCCGTCTGACAAATCTGCAGAAGACTGGTTTGGCCAAAGAGCCAAGCAGTTTGCACTGATAATTTTGTTGAAACAAGCCCAGGAATGCCACACTCGACCAAAGCAAACATTCTGGAATAATCTGAAGAGCTCTGGAGGCTTTTGTGAACTTTTATACACTTAGTGAAAGTATGTCATAAAAATGTAAGTTATCCTGTAATAAATACATATTCAAAAATGACAAATATTTTCAAACATATTTTGAAAAAAAAGATTAGGTCAAACTATTTCTTCTTTTTCTAAACATTTTTATTTTTTTTCCTAAAAATATGACCTTGTTTAAAGGCCATATCCCCAACACACAAATTTCTACTGTTTATGTTTAGATAATAAACACACTATTTGAGCATAAATCTGTTTATTATTATTATTATTACTATTTTATTATTGCCATTTATACAATATATTGTATTAAAGATATACAATGAAACCAACAAACACAATCCTTACTTTCTCCACATTTCAGAATACACCAGTGCATATGTGAGAGTCTGACCGTAAATATGAGAGACGTCAATATCTCAGCACGCCATAAGCAGTGGAGGGGTATTTCTGCTGATCAGCAGTATTGCAGACAACAGCGGCTGTCTCTGCTGAGGCGATGAAGTTTCCACCATGTTAAATCTCCCCCCCCACCCCCCGACATCATCACTATGGGCAGCTGAAAATATATGTGCAAATAAAATAAATAAATATATAAATAGACCTGACAGGCAATACAAAATATGGTCTTTCAGCTCTCGACAAGTAACATATTTCATGGATTTTCTTTCGTTTCTCTTACTTTACAGCCACAATATTCTCATATAGCTCTAATTGTCTCCTTATTTCAAATAATTTTAGTCAGTCCACTTAAGAACAGCTTAGGTGCGGATTTACCACAAAAACAGCTTCTTGTGACACTTGTCTAGATGTTATGTATACCTGACAGAGATTTAAACAACACATCAGTAATGTTTTATGTCCTCTCTGAGAAGTGTGAGTGATTTGTTGATGTGACAGAATGGATGAGTAGATCAGTAGAGAAGAGGACATTCAATTAGGTCTTATATGTTTTATGTGTTCATTTATTGACTCACAGTGAGATAAGCAATGAAAAGATGAATGCAGACATCAGAAAATCTCTGTTCACATGTGCAGACTGACTTACTCATGCTCATTTACATACCAGAGAGGGATACTTTGTGAATTTTACAGATGGAAAAAGATATGTGACCATGGAAGTGTGACTCTAAAGAAAACAAATTCATTTATGAAATACTGAAGAATTGAATGTTGTTCACACACACACACTTAGAATGTTTCAAGGGTGACAAAAGAAGAGTATAGTTTCAATTCATAGGGAAAAACTGTTTAAATGAGGACAACTATTAAGAATTACAGTCCGATTTTGGCCTCTGTTTCATTGGGGCAAATGCTGGTGCCAAGAAGGTTAATTTGTCTTGCATGGTGCCTTATGGCAGGGATCCCAGTATTGCATTCTCGCAAATTCAAGGATCATTAGAAATACATTTAGGCATTTTCCTAGCATGGCGAGACAGTTTTCGGTAACAAAGGCTACATTCCAGATAGCATCACTACTCAAGAGTCCACTGAGTGGCTCATCAACTGCCATTTGTAGGTGCATTTCAGTAAGAACACTAATTATTCCTGGAAGTCAGACCTTGAAAAAAATCCCATGTTCCATTCATATTCTATGTGCTTTAATTTTATAAAGCCTACTGTATATTTTCTATGCAAAATTCGAATGCCTTCTAAATTGTCAATATGTTCACAAACTACTACATGCCTTCTGTCGTCTGATTGATGGTTTACATGTAGTAAAAGGTCTTAAGTATAATTCTGAAAACTTCTCCCTTTAGGTTGTGGTATGCATGTCTTTGTTTTGAAATCTTTAATGATTTGTAAGAAAAGAAAAAAGTAAGAATAACTTTACTATTATTAGTAATATTTCAAGATGAGCACTTACTGGACTGAAGCAAGGTTTACATGATTATCCATAAATCATATTTTCAGAAAAATGTTAAAATGTATCAAATATGATACATCAGTCTTTTGATGAATGTTCATTGGTACATTTCTCAGTCATTGCTGTATTGCATTGCATTATATGTTTTGCCCCTCTGTATTAAAACTACAGAGTTTCAGAAATATATACATATATATATATATATTTAATATCATCTTACTAAGACGTTAATGGGAAATATCAGTTTTCACTCTATATTCATATGCATTTTATGTAAGTAGTCTGTTATACTGCTATAAAGAAAGATCTCATTGATTTTTCAGTCATTTGTCAAGTCTTGCAGGGTTAAAAGGACAATAGTTTATTTTTGAAGAATAAATGATAAAGCTCTAACTTTGAGTGTTACCACTTAAAAGATTAATCCTTTTACAGGGAATATGAATGACATGGGGAAGGCCACTTTACAATGGACACACACCCATGTCTTAGTGGTTTCCATGGCAATGGAATATTTTCCATGCTAATGTTGGAAGAAAGATTAGCAAAGGCATCTACACTAATTATGTTACCCAGCGCCTGCATTTTATTAATCAGTTAAAAGGGTAAAAGTTTGTCTGCGTCTTGATAACTGTGGGACATGGACATATAGACATATTCAAACAGATATGCACCACAGTGTGTATCATATAATATATAAACCATATAGCAATAATGCAGGGTTGTTCTCTAGGGTTCGTGCAATTGTACACCCTGTAAATGGACACTCTAGATACAAAGATAGGACATAAAAATTGAATGTGCATTAAAAGAAAGAAAGAAACAGAAAATGTGAAAATAAAGAAACTGCTCTCACATGAAAAGCAAAGGAAAAACATTTTATTGTATTATTTTTATAATTACAATGCTTATTTTGAAAAGTCTATTGATCATACTGTTGTGGTGGTGAAGTGCTTTTCAATCACTGCATGAAACTTTATTTTAAGGCAATTAAAATGTGATTCAGTTCCGGAAAACCACTCACAGCCATTAATCAAACGTTCATATAAAAACAATACTGGGTGAACTACAGTTTGTGTGTCAATGCATTTGTGTGAGGTCAAGCAAGGAGGAGAAAAAATGTCTTAGAAAATTAGTCCTTGCATCAAGGTCTCCAATAATCGTCCTGCTCTTGAAACCCTGTAAACCTACTTTGAAAGAAGTGAATGTGTGCCTTGAAAAAATATAAAAGTGAACACTACTTAAGCCATATAAATATATTTATACAACAATTTGGCTGCAAAGATGATGACTGAGTGGCACTGATAGCTGTCATATATTGCTGTTATTATTTAAATGAGAAATTCTTAAAGAAACAGGATCATTGGTTTATAGCTTTGAGAGTGTTGACACACAGGGAATTCACTAAGAAGGAACTGAACCAGCTTATGTGTTTATCTGCATCTAAAGGAATTATGCAAATCAGGTAATGGCTGATTTTATGGCTGATTATAATGCTCTACTCCAATTAATCATCATTTGATAATTTACTACAAGCATGATCAATAGAAAATGTAAACAAATATCAGTTTTAAATAAAATTGTGTCTACAGCCTGCTTTCCATGGGCAATAATAATGCAATATTAATTGTACTATAGGCACACAGCACTTTTTTGAATACACATGCTATAAGAAGCCTAATTTGCATAGAAAGTTTTTGTGCTGAAAAAGAATTAATGTAAATGCAAATGCTATTTTGCGCCTGCTGAAACTGGATTGCGGGTGGTTTGTGAATAAGATGTATATGTTTGCACTGAAACATCATACGCTAATGCAACTGTTTAGTGAATTCCGACAATGGTTCTGTTCTGCTGAACGTTAATGTGGATATGTGTTTGTGATAAGTCAAAGCTCGGTCAACATGTTCATCCAAAAGTCACAGGATTACTCAGCAGATATTTTAGAAATCCCCATATCTGCAAAAGGAAGACACAGGAAAGAGAAGAATATGATGGGAAAAGGCAGGGAGGGACAGAGAGAACTATGCATCAGTTAACGTCAGTAAACATTTCCACATTGGAGGTGACGCTATTGTTAAATGCATAAGAAGTTTACAAAAATCCTGAAGGCACTTGTCTCCAAACACTCCTCTATCATGAATTAAAGAGAAGGAGTAGAAAAAGAAAGATGTGACTCACTCTTCTTCTGCCACGGGGGTGTTGTAGCTCTGAAAGAGAGGCTGAACAAAGAGTCCAAGTGTGCCGACGACACACACCAGGATAAAAATCCAGAGGAAGAGCCGGTCAATCACCATGGCTACATATTTCCAGTCCTCAATGATCTGCATGGCACATGCAAGCAAAACATTTATTGCTATAACATATATGTGTAGTCATGGGGGTTTAGCACAGTGTTTTCATGCCTGCCTGGTATTTTCACTAATAAAATTCAGCAATTTTACTCTATATTTCAGGCTTAGTTTCTCAGGTCTAGGTATGGGAATTGTAAAGAATTAACCAGCTTCTTAACAGTTCCATTCTTTTAATATTTAAAAGAAATCAATATTTTGAAGAAAAAAAACAAATTCAGTTTAAATAATGAAATATTTGATCATTTCAGTTTTGATAAATATTTATAAACAATATTTATTTCCATTTTTAATGACTTTTCATTTTCTTAAGAGACAGCATAAATGCAATCTAATAATTTGCAACAATAAACAAACATTTCATTCGTTACTATTCATTCATTTTTATATAATTGTACTGACAAAACACAAAAATTGCACTGTACTGAATTAATGAATTAAAGGGGTCATCGGATGCAAAATTCATATTTACATGTTGTTTGTACATAAATGTGTGTTGGCAGTGTGTGTACACATCCACCCTATAATGATAAAAATCCACCTAGTGCTTTTTCTACAATCCCCAATAATAAAGATCACTTTCTCAGATTAGGCTGTTCTGAGATTCTTGGCAGAGTGATGTAGTTCTGCACAGGCCCCTCCCACGACTATTGACTGACACAGCCTTTTTATCATAGACCCGCCCTGAGTGAGCTGTCAGCAGTCCGCCATTGTTTCGATGCTGGAGCAGGTGTAGACAAGAATGGCTCCTAAGCGATTGAAGTGTTTTGTTGTTGGATGTAATATTGAACATAGCAGTCGTCATTTACTCCTGACGTCTGAGCCACTGAAGACGCAGTGCATTACGTTTGTTTTTGAAGGGAATGCACCCCCCGATCTGCCTAAATACGTCTATGTTCGCGCAAATAATTCATGATCCAGCTTCACCTACAGAAGAAGTGAGCATAAAGTTTTTTTATGAATCTTTGCAAATCGCCTTTCCTAATAATGTGCTAGTTAGCAACTTCTGCGGCTAAATGCTGCTAAAGTTTACAGTCTCTCAGAGAACGGCTTGTCATCCCATGGAAGAGAGGGGCGGAGTGAGCAGAGCTCATTAGCTTTTAAAGGGACATGCACTGAAACAGCTTGCTGTGAACAGAGCTGTTTTTGACAAGGTAAAAAGGGTGTTGTTTACACTACCATTGAGAAATTAAGACCCTAAAGAATCATATCAACTTGTGGAAAATGGGCATCTGACGACCCCTTTAAATCTTATAGTTAGTTGTAAGCTTTATGTGTTTGATTCACTATAAGACTCTTTTGAGGCATTTGATCGGCAATCAGGCTATACTGGTTCCGCTGCATGTTTTTTTGACTCACTAAAAAGAATCAGTTCAAGAATCAGACTACACTGGTTGCACTACATGTTATTTCTTATTCGCTAAAAAGAACTGACTCATAAGAGTCATTTATTTGGGAATCAGGCAACACTGTTAGTCCTATATGTTTATTCATTCATTATGAAGAATCTGCTCATAAGAGTCATTCATTTTTGATTCGCTAAAAAGAATCAGCTCCTGAAATTTATTCAAATCAGACTACACTTGTTGTTCTGTATGTTTTTGACTAACTAAATGACTGGTTCTTAAGAGTGATTCACTTTGAAATCTCAAACTGATTAAACTCATTTACTCAAACTGAACTAATCAATTAATTAATATGCCAAATTATAGTAAAAGTGTAGTAAAAAAAAAAAAAAAATGTAATATGCCAAACACAAAAAAAATATTTCTCACCCCTTCATCATCATCCTCAATCTTCATATGTTCAGCAATGAACCTCACACCCTCTATGGCCTCATCCACATCTGCGTCATGCCTGACTTTCACTCTCTGCCTGAACTCTGAACCCTCAGGAAGGTCACCGACCCTCCAGGCCCCGCACACACGCCCAGGGTCATCACTTAAGAAGAATGAGTCTCCGGCCAACCTTATGCCCTTAGCATCAGATGAGAATGATTTCCGCTGATGCTTCCGTCGAAACCTTTCCCGTACATTAGACCTTCCGGGCCGTCGCATCAGAAGAAAAATAGGAAGCTTATGCAGGAACACACGCTTGACCCACTCAGGCATGCGGTGTGTCGATGGAGAACGGTGGTGAACATTGAGCACACACACACTCGTCACAATAGAAAATGTGACCAGCACCATCGTAAACATCAGATACTTCCCTATTAATGGAACAGCCAGGGATGTCGGCGGAACGATCTTCGATATCAGGAGCAGAAACACAGTAAGAGCCAGAAGAACTGATATACAAAGTGTCATCTTCTCTCCACAGTCTGAAGGAAGGTAGAAAACCAGAATCGCAAGAGAAGTGATGAGGACGCATGGAATGATGAGGTTAATTGTGTAGAAGAGAGGTTTGCGCTTGATCACGAAGTCGTACGTGACATCCAGGTACGTGAGGTCATTTGGGTCTTCGTTTTTTCTGCCAGGGAGCGACACAATATCCCATTCACCGCTTGGTGTGTAATCATCACGACTGGCAAAATCGGACGTCAAGACAAGATCGAGTTCTGTGCGATCGTAGGTCCAAGAACGAAATTTAAGCGTGCAGTTCTGTTGATCGAAGGGGAAGTTACGGACTTCAATAGCACAGGCACTCTTGTAGATAGCAGGAGGGAGCCAGAAAATATCACCAGTGTTGGAGACAACTGCATTGCAGTAAAATGATACTTCATACACACCATCTGCACTGTAAGACAAGAGAATAAACATTATAAATATAAATTAAATGTATTCTGTGTATTCCTAAAGAGTATAAAGTGAGTTACAATAGCAACATGCATGCATTGGCACAGGGGTTTTCAAAACTTTTGTTAGCACAGCATTGCTAAAAACATTTTTTTATTATTTATAAATACTTTTTTTATGTAAAAAAAACAAAACAAAAATATACATATATATTAAAAATTATTTCATTTCTAAATAAATTAATATCTTAATTAGTATTAAACTATTATATACTATATGAATTACTATATATAATTTTTTAATAGTTTTATTTTTATTAGAGTAATGTTGCATGTAGATATATGTATATATATATATATATATATATATATATATATATATATATTTGAAAGGTTTTTTCCCCCTTCCTGTTTTTTTAATTTTTTGCATATTTGCCTCACAAATGTTAATATTACACAAAGATAACCCGAGTAAATACAAAATGCAGTTTTGAAATAATGATTTCATTTATTAAGGGAAAAAAGCTGTCCAAACCTGCCTGGCCCTACGTGAAAAAGTAATTGCCCCCTAAATCTAATAACTGGTTGTGCCACCCTTTGCAGCAACAACTGCAATCTAGCGTTTGCGATAACTAGCAATGAGTTATTCACATCACTGTGGATGAATTTTGGCCCACTCTTCTTTGCAGAATTGTTTTAATTCAGCCACATTGGAGGGTTTTCGAGCATGAAAGGACTGTTTCAGGTCATGCCACAGCATCTCAATTGGATTTAAGTCCGGGCTTTGACTTGGCCAATCCAAAACCTTAATTTTGTTTCTTTTGAGCCATTCAGATGTGGACTTGCTGGTGTGTTTGGGATCATTGTCCTGCTGCATAACCCAAGTGCGCTTGAGCTTGAGGTCACAAACTGACGGCCGAACATTCTCCTTCAGGATTTTCTGATAGAGTGCAGAATTCATGGTTCCATCAATTATGACAAGTCAAATTATGACAAGCTGCAAAGCAGCCCAAGACCATCACACTACCAC
Organism: Barbus barbus; assembly: GCF_936440315.1. Taxonomy (NCBI): domain Eukaryota; kingdom Metazoa; phylum Chordata; class Actinopteri; order Cypriniformes; family Cyprinidae; genus Barbus; species Barbus barbus. The sequence continues at coordinate 21,851,758 of NC_136736.1, read as the reverse complement.
CATGTTTTACTGTTTGTATGATATTCTTTTTTATCAGAATCAGAATCAGAATGAGCTTTATTGGCCAAGTATGTGTGACGAGTCGGCTGCCTCCCCCCTTATCATCATCACCACCCCGTCCCGTATTCGCCGCCCTTCAACAGGCTCCCGACAGCAGTGGGTGTGTGAGAGAGGAGGGGCGCTGAAACAGCCAGGGCTGGCGGCGTGTGATGAGGCGCACCTGATGTGAATAGAGCCTCATCACCGCCGCCGTTTAAATGCCTTAAATGAACCTTCCCTCCTGAACACTGCCGTCCTTCACAAGCCCAGCAGCACGACGAGGACACCAGATCCCCTGTTTATTTTGGACACTTTTTCCCCTTGGACACTAATTTTGATTTTTATTGTTTAATAAAAACCTCTCTGAGGCCTGACGCCACACCCACTGTGTCTGTCGTTTGCTCCTCCCGCCACATATGTTTACACATACAAGGAATTTGTTATAGTGACAGAAGCTCCACAGTGCAACAGAGAGACAGCAACAGGACAGGACACAGATAATAAAGAATAATACAAATATCCAAATAGGCAATGTACAAAACAGCAAAAACACAATATATAATATAGACAATATATTGTGTACAGTGTGTGTACAGGTCTGATATGTGCAAATTTTAAATTAAAAAAATTAGATAAATAAAACCGTAAGCAAGTGTGGTGAATAAATAATAGAGTTGTGTGTTCCGCGTTTTATTGTCAAGTATTCATGAAATGGTTTGCCTGAGGGAAGAAACTGTTCCTGTGTCTGGTCGTTCTGGTTCTCAGAGCTCTGTAGCGTCGACCAGACGGTAACAGTTCAAACAGGGAGTGTGCTGAATGTGAGGGGTCCAGAGTGATTTTACCAGCCCTTTTGCTCACTCTGGATAAGTACAGTTCTTGGAGAGTGGGGAGGGTTGTATCAATGATTCGCTCAGCAGTCTGAACCAGACAGTTATTGAAGTGCAGAGGATGGATTCAATGATGGCAGAGTAGAATAGTTCCTGTGCCAGGTTGTTAAGACTGAACCATACAGCCAGCTCCTTAACCTCCTGTCTCTAAGCACCGTCCTGAATGAGGCCGATCAGTGTGGTGTCGTCTGCAAACTTCAGGAGCTTGACAGAGGGGTCTTTAGAAGTGCAGTCGTTGGTGTAGAGGGAGAAGAGCAGTGGGGAGAGAACGCAGCCCTGAGGAGCTCCAGTGCTGATGGTACGAGTGCTGGATGTGGATTTACCAAGCTTTACTAACTGCTGTCTGTCTGTCAGGAAGCTGGTGAGCCACTGACAGACGGAGGATGGGACGGAGAGCTGAGACAGTTTATTCTGAAGGGTGTCCGTGATGATGGTGTTTAAGTGTGTTATGAAATGCTGTGTTGGTTATACGCCAGATGTAACAGGACACACACCTTCCAAAAACTTTTGTCGCATCAGTCCACAGAATATTTGCCCAAAACTATCATGGGGATAATCAAGATATTTATTGGCAAATGTGAGACGAGCCCTTGTGTTCTTTTTGGTCAGCAGTGGCTTCTGCCTCGGAACTCTCCCATGGATGCTGCTTTTGTCAAGTCTCTTTCTTATTGTTGAATCATGAACACTGACCTTAATTGAGGCAAGTGAGGCCTGCAGTTCTTTAGATGTTGTTCTGTGTTCTTTTATGACCTCCTGGATGAGTCGTCGTTGCACTCTTGGGGTAATTTTGGTAGGCCAAAATTTTTCAAAATTTCCAAGTTTTCTCCATTTGTGGATATTGGCTCTGACCGTGGTTCACTGGAGTCCCAAAGCCTTAGAAATGGCTTTATAATCCTATACAGACTGATACATGTCAACTATTTTGTTTCTCATCTGTTCGTAAATTTCTTTAGATAGCGGCATGATGTGTTGTTCTTTAAGCATGCTTTATTTTGTTAGACAGGTTCTATTAAAGTGATTTCTTGATGCAACAGGTCTGGCAGTAATCAGGCCTGGTTGTGGCTAGAGAAATGTAACTCAGCTTTCTAAAATAATGTGGTCAATCACAATTCTTTCATGATTTAACAGGAGGGGCAATTCATTTTTCACGTAGGGCCAGGTAGGTTTGGACAGCCTTTTCTTTCCTTAATAAATTAAATCCTCATTTAAAAACTGCTTTATCTTTGTGTAATATTAAAATTTATTTGATGATTTGAATCTTTTAAGTGTGACAAATATGCAAAAAATAAAAAAACAGGAAGGGGGCAAAAATCTTTTCACAGCACTGTATATATATTAGGGCTGGCAATCCAGTAAAATAACTGTGGTTAAGATCATGGTTTCATGATAATGGAACTATGTAAAGAATATACAATTTAATGTGTTACAAATTATGCTAAACATATTAAACTAACATCACAAGTATATAATATAACAAGTTAACCTTGATTGTTCTGAGCATTTTGTAAGAATCTTGTCTTTCAAATTTTCCAATATACTTCCTTGCGGCCCCCAGTTTGGAAAAACCCATGTAAATGAGATGCTGAGAACGCCTCCTCATCACACATAGTTGCTGATTAGTATGCATTAATTAACAGATCTTTAATCCAGGATCTCTCTCCCTCTGTGCCCTTGAAAAAATATTAGTGTACAGCTTTTCAATTAAAATTAGCATAGAAATACAATGCTTATTTTAGCAAAGGATTACATGCACCAGTGTCTCTTTACATGAGGAAATGCCTCTTAAGCAAATTAAACTCTCATCCCACCCAATTTATCCATTTAAGCAATGAACATGTGCAAGTGCATCCTCCATTTTTATCAACTAAACTGGGGATTATATAACACACATTGCTTCCACTAGGAACACACATCTGACCTAGATCAAACAGTTTAAACATTTTTGCTTGTCACTCATCTTATTTTTTTCTTTATTCTTCTGAGCTTTGTCAAGAGTGTAGACGTGAATGACCTGAAAGAACAGCAACAAGGGAGGAGACTACTCTTGCTTTTGGCAACTTTCTAGCATAATTAGTCAGTCTCTTGGAACAGTGACAGCTTGCTTGTTGTATTGAGTTTGTCACTAAACACTGACTGTGTATCAAAGTCTCAAAACATCCCAAAAGTTTACAAGGTTTATGTCCTTAATAAGAACAGTAATAGAGCTTAATGAGAAAAGCTGCAAAAATGAAGTTTTAACACCTGTAAGTGTGTTACTAAGAACTGTTACCAAAGCTACTGTTCTGAGCTATTCCAAATAAAACATAAATTTATCAGACGCTATGATATGCATCAGACTTGTATAACTACATACAGGATATGATATCAGTGCAGCGCATGGCCCACATCATTTCCATCAAAACTATTGTTAACACTTTATTTAAAGGACCATTTCTCACCATTAAATAGTTGCTTATTGCCTGCTTACTGCTTACATACGTATTACGAGCATACTGGCTGTTTATTAGTACTTATAAAGCACAGATTCTGCATGACCATATTCAGATCCCTTAGTCCTGTCACGGTTTATGGGCTCACGGTGTCATCCTCGCTCTGTTTGTGTGTGTGCATGTGGCTGATTGAGGCTGATTCGCTCCAGGTGCGGATCATTTACAGCGCTATATTAGACCCTTTCACGCTGTCTTTGTTGTCAGATCCTTGGACTGCCTGCCGTGTCCTGGTCAGTGGTTTCGTGTCCTGGTCAGTGGTTTCCGTCCGTTCCTGCTTCCTGGTTCTTCGTCTCCTGATCTCCGTCGTCTCCTGGACTCCGTCACCGGAGACTAGGCCGCCCCTTGCATCCCTGTGTTACCGGGCGAAGCCTACGCGGTGCACGATCTACTTCTCTGACTTTGTTATCCTGACGTGTTTTCAATAAATCGCTCTTGTTTCCGCAGCTTGAATCCTCCAGTCTTTATTTATGACAAGTCCCACCCAATACCTAAACTTAACAACTACCTTACTAACTATTAATAAGCAGCAAATTAGGAGTTTATTGAGGCAAAAGTTGGTCAAATAAAGTGTGACCAAAGTGTTTTACTTGCGTAGATGTATTATGACCATAACATTTTCAGCTTGTTCCACATCTTCTTACTTTAAAGAAAATAATATCTAAGTATTTAAATAATTTAGATTTTATATATAATTACATATAATTTTATATACATTTTTAGCAAATAATAAAATAAATGGCTAAAATAAAAATTATTTAATTTGTGATGTGGTCAGTATAATGTTGGCAGGTCAAATAAACATCTGAACTTCTCAATCAATAGTACTTATTATCATTCAAAATAATAGGGTCAGTACTATTTTTAATCAAATTTGTAATTTTTTGGAAAGAAAATATTTTTAATATTTAGCAAGAATACATTCAATCAGCCATATCACCCTGTAGCCCAAGACCGGTTGCCCACTGAAGCTAAGCAGGGTTGAGCCTGGTCAGTACCTGGATGGGAGACCTCCGGTGAAAAACTAGGTTGCTGTCGGAAGAGGTGTTAGTGAGGCCAGCAGGGGGTGCTCACCCTGTGGTCTGTGTGGGTCCTAACGCCCCGGTATAGTGACGGGGACACTATACTGTCAAAAAGAGCACTGTCTTTCGGATGAGACGTTAAACCGAGGTCTTGACTCTCTGTGGTCAATAAAAATCCCATGGCACTTCTCGTAAAGAGTAGGGGTGTAACCCTGGTGTCCTGGCCAAATTCACTCTACTGGCCCTTGTCTATCATGGCCTCCTAATTATCCCCATACACTTGATTGGCTCTATGACTCTCCTCTCCACCTGTAGCTGGTGTGTGGTGAGCGCACTGGCGCCGTTGTATGGCTGCCGTCGCATCATCCAAGTGGATGCTGCACACTGGTGGTGGTTGAGGAGAGACCCCCCCACATGATTGTAAAGCGCTTTGGGTGTACAGCAATACACAATAAAGCGCTATATAAATGCATCATTCATTCATTCATTCATTCATTCATTCAATTGATCAAAAGTGACAGTCATCCTTTTAGAATGATTTCTGAAGGATCATGTGGCACTGAAGACTGGAGTAATAGCTGCTGAAAATTCAGATTTGCCATCACGGGAATAAATGACATTTTAAAATATATTAAAATAGAAAACAGTTAGTTTAAATTGTAATAATATTTCACAATATTACTGTTTTACTGTATTTTTGATCAAATAAATGTAGCTTTGCTGAGCATAAGGGACCTTATGTCTATATATATATGTGTGTGTGTGTGTGTGTGTGTGTGTGTGTGTGTGTGTGTGTGTGTGTTATTGTATAAATATGGCATACTTGTTATAGAGTACTATATCAGGAAGCCAGATGTGCTGTGATGGTATTCGTAGTTTTTTTATACCCTCATACTCATTGGGATCCCACACCAGTCTGTAGTCATTCCACTCCTACAGAGAAAGTACAATGTGATTAAAACTGTTCAAATTGAGTCAGACAATGTACCAGTATTTGTACCAAACTCATTTAAAACAGAACAGCTAAACGCATTCACTCGGTTCAACAGGATTTTCCATCACTTTTAGAAATGACCTAAAAGTGAACTATAATTGAATTACAACTCAAATCTTCCATGTGCTGTGATGTGGGAAAACTCATTTGACTGTGTTTTATAACACTATCCAGATGAGCGCATAGGCATAGCGGGTGAGCTTACCTGAGTCAGCCACACATTCGTAGTCATGATTTGTTCCCTCTCATTCTGTAAAAAGAACAGAACATTGCATGTTTTTGTACGTAACAGTGAAAAGGGAACATAAAAGTGACAGGGATATGTTGAGATCAGGACATAACACAATCGAGACTCAAACCTGCATCACCCGTGTGAGCACTAACAATGTGCTCTAACCAGACATGACGTGACAGGGTTCCAGCGTCTCTGTTATTACTGAAGATAAAAGTCAGTCTGAATATATTTCCTGTTTAATATACAGCTGTGTGAAGCACAGATTTGAACAAATGAGATTCTGCAGTGGGCGGGGCTACCCAGTGCAACATGACAAAAATAGTACCAAATTGTTTTGTCGCTTGTCACGCAGTGGCACTGCGCCTGGTTAGAACATAGTGTCAGTGTGATTTTACCTGTCAGTGTGAATGTTCCTTAAGTCTCTAATGTGTCAAGGGTATGTTACTGCTAAACCATGGCTCTAATGCATTTGTGTAAAATTTTAAATTGTAATAATATTTCACAATTTTACTATTTCTAATCAAATAAATGCAAACTTGTTCAACATAAGACTCTTCTTTCAAAAACATAAAAAAACTGGTTACACTTTATTTTAAGGTGTCCTTGTTACAGTATAATTATACACTTAAGTACTGAGTAAATATTAATTAATGTACTTATTATATGGTTAGGTTTAGGGTTTGGCTTAGGGTTACTTGCTTGTAATTATGCATAATTTATTGTTATTATAATAATAAGTACATGTAACGTGTAACAAGAACATCTTAAAATAAAGTGTTACCAAAAAACTTACTAACCTCAAACTTTTAAACAGTAATGAATGACATATTAAGCAGAATATTAAGACATTTAGCAGACTTACCCAGAATCTCTTAAAAAAAGTTTCATATAGGCATGAGTTCATATATTAATGATCACACATTTATTTGAATAAGTCACACATTCTGTATAAATGATATGCTCTAATACAGAGTTTAACTCCAATGATAATTGAACACGCCTGTAAAATCTAAACAAAGTCTTCAGGATCACTTGAAAATCACAGGTAGTTGTGTTTGATTAGGGTTGAGCTAAACTCAGTACAGTACAGTAGGTCTTGGGGGCCAGAGTTGCTCTCCTCTGCTCTAATATTTGGTGTGTGTGTATATGAGAAACACTTACCACACTAATGAGCTGTGCTAGAGAGACTTTGATGCCAATAGTGACCTGCTGACTCTTATTGACCGCAGGCCGGATAAGTTTATTGTAGCGCTCAGGACCAAGAAGAAAATCTACCAGCCTCTCCTCAGCATCAGCAGCAAGAGACCCTAACACATGCACAAAAAGATTTACATGGAGATTGATTTTTTTTTAAAGATAAACACATGGTAAATGCCTTTTTGTCATTAAGGTGTCATATTGTGAGGAATTATTTGTGAAATTTACAAGCAATTTTAAAATTAAAAATGATTTTTTGAAGTCGTAAATAAAACAAAGATTATTGAAGTATGTTTTACAAAAACAAATACTGTTTCAGTTTTTACTCTTTACACACACACACACACATATATATATATACGTATATATCACATATATATATATATAGGCAAAGCAATCAAAATGTAGTTTATTTATAGTCATTTATAAATAGTCTTGTTAACACAATAATCCGCTTGCTCAGACTGCTGAAGTCAAATGACGATTGAGCTGTTTTTAGTCTAATGCATCTTTGATCAAGGAAAGTTCTCTATGTCAAAAATCCATTAGCACATTCATTGATCACAAAAAAGGAAAATAAAATAATAATAATAATAATTTAAAAAAATTATTTTATATTCCAGCCAACAAAACACACCATACTGCACTGAAAAAGACTGGTATTGGATTTCATTTTAAAGTGTATGAAATTATGCCTTCTAGCTTTGTATCTAGTGTCTGTTTGCCAAAACCGTTTGAAATTGTGTAATTACATATCAAATAATCATCACATTGATGTCACAAAGCAGTGCCATCTCCTGCAGTTTTTTTTTTTTTATAGTTCTGGAGTTTTTGAGAATATCATGAAAAGGCCAGAAGTGTCTGCTAAGCTGCATGTAATCTGCTTTCACTGCAGAGCAAAAACACACAAACATGTCAGAATAATTTTCCTCTGCATCTTATCCCATCATAACTCATAAGCCCACCAATGCTGTGGAGGGGGTGTGCCAATGACATGGCAAAACAATGACATGCCAAGATGGTAGCAACACACACACACACACACGCACAAAACACACGCCATTTCCTACAGACTGCATGTGGGATAAGATCTCCAGTGACTGCGCTCCCTCTCCCAAAACAGAACGCTGACACACACACACACACACACACCTAGTTTCCGTCATGAATCCAAGATTGTGTCAGACTCAATTGGTGTGATCCATTCCACACAGGAAGACACACACACCTTTGAGCTTGTGTGGCTATGTTGAGCTTTAGTCATTTTGCATGGCTTGTCCCTTTAAGCAAAGTAAGGTCCAGATCCACTTCATATCAGTTTATGTGTTTGTGTGTAACTCAGTTCTCAAGGATGTTATACCCATGCAAAAGCCATAGATGACTCTCGAAAGACAATAAATGAGTGAGTATATGTGTGTCTGACCTTTAATCTCAGACCCATCTGAGTGTGACCACCATTTCCAACTTAGTGCTTCATCAGACATAAAAAACATCTGCAGCAGCATCTGACTCTAATATCCATTTTATTGATTAATTCTATTTGTCAGTCTTTATGAGCTAGAGTGGATTCAAATACAGTAATAGATACCAAAAGACCAAAATCTCCTTATAAAATTATGAGCATTTTTTATAAATAAACAAGAATTTTATATTTTACATTTTAGTCCGCATTTATTTTTATCTCCACCAGTGAAAACTGTTCCAAACAAACACTAGGCAGAATGTGTGTAAGAGCAGTGGGCAGAATCAAGTTGTGTATTTTTTCTAAATAAATTAATTGTTTTATTTAACAAGAATATATTAAAAGTGACAGTAAAGACATTTACAATGTTACTAAATATTTCTATTTCATGTCAATTTAGTTCTTTTGAACTTCTGTTCATCAATATCATTAAAAAATGTATCACAGTTTTAATAAAACTACTAAGCAGCACAACCGTATTCAATAGAAATCCTAAACAAAATCAGCAAATAAGAATATTTTATGAAGGGTCATGTGACTGAAGTCGCTGCTAAATTTAGCTTTGCCATCACTGGAAAAATACATTTTGAAGTATAATAAAACAGAAAACAGTTATTTTACATTTTAATAAATTTAATACATTTCACATCATTGCTGTTTTTACTGTATTTTTGATCAAATAAATGTACATTTGATGAGACTTCTTTCAAAAACATTTTAAATTTTACCAAAGCAAAAGTTTTTGAGCTGTAGTTTAAATACAAGTGGTGTTTTGTTCCTGAATTACCCTAGTGAAAATTAAATATACTAAAATTTAAAATACATTTATTTCATGCTACGTATAGTACAAATCGATGGGTGAGAACCAGAAGGGCGTAAGTGACATTTTTGGTGAAATGGAGATATATATACATTATATCAAATGAAAGCTCTTAATGAAGTGAAGTGACATACTACAAAGTATGGTGACCCATACTCAGAATTCGTGCTCTGCATTTAACCCATCCAACGTGCACACACACAGTGAGTGAACACACACACACCCAGAGCAGTGGGCAGCCATTTATGCTGCGGCGCCCGGGGAGACTGGGTTTCTGTGATGGTACTCAAATGGTTCAGGTCATACTTAGAAGGGAGAGGTTATTATGTGAGCATAGGAGAGCATAAGTCTAAGTGGACGTCTATGACATGCAGAGTCCCACAAGGCTCAATTCTTGCACCGCTCTTGTTTACCTGTATAGTATATGCTCCCACTAAGTCAAATAATGAGAAAGAACCAAATTGCCTATCACAGCTATGCTGATGATACCCAGATTTACCTAGCCTTATCTCAAAATGACTACAGCCCCATTGACTCCCTCTGCCAATGCATTGATAAAATTAACAATTGGATGTGCCAGAACTTTCTTCAGTTAAAAAGGAGAAAACTGGGGGCGCAAGATGGCGGACAGGGAGTAGCAGCGGTTTTCACGAGCTGCCGCTCCAATCAGCCAATTACTTAAATATTTCATTTATGTAGAACGCAACCCCACGGCTTTCGTTATGTGATCGTAGTATTATGTCTTTGGAATTTTTTTGGCCACAATCTTTTTCGAAAATGCCTCGTACTGCAAAGAAAACTGAAAAGAAGGACTCTTCCCCGACCGTGCCACATGATTCTCCGGAACATTGTGAGGGGGAAGTTAGCGACGATCTTGAGTTAAGTCCAGCAATGGCGAAGGCGTTTCAACATATGACGGAGACGATTTCGAAAACAATAGATGCCAAACTCGACCCTCTAGCCGAGGTTGTACATATTCACTCTCAACAACTGGAGAATTGCAAGGCTCGGCTGGATGAAGCCGAACGAAGAATCGCCTCAGCGGAGGAGTTAGCTGAGAGTATGCAAGCACGTGTTCTAACCCCATTGAAAGTCAAGTTGTATCACTCACTGAGCACGTAGACGATTTAGAGAACAGAGGACGACGCAAAAATATTCGCATTCTCGGCTTACCAGAGGGGACCGAAGGCTCTAACACGGTGCCATTTCTACAAAAATGGATCCCGGAGTTTCTTCATTTGCAGACGAAAGGAGGCTACATCAAGATTGAAAGGGCTCATCGCACTCTAGCGCCCAGACCAGGTGTCAAGGAGAGGCCCAGGCCGATGGTGGTGCGCAAGCATAACTACAGAGATAAACAGAGGATTCTTGATGCAAGTAGAAAGTTGTCCATGGATGGAAATCTGCGGTTTGAGAACAGTAAGATATCTTTCTATCAAGATTTCTCCGCCGCGGTGCTCCGAAAGCGCAAGGAATATGATTCGGTTAAACATCACTTGCAGGAGATCGGAGCTCGCTACACAATGTTATACCCAGCTAAACTGCGAGTAACAATTGGGAATACCTCCAAGGTCTTCGGCACACCTGCAGCAGTCTCAGAATTTATTTCAGAGAAGGAGCTGAATGTACGACCTGCTGCAACTGAAAGATCTCCACCGGACAACTCCGCGATTGAATCTTGAATAACGGGCTATTCACACTAAGCCTTGTGGCGCTTTTGTGCTAAAGTGAGGGATGGAGTGTGTTTCTTTTCCCTCTTCATTCGATTTGCGTTTTCAATAGTTTTGCTGAGCGGGGCGGACGATGTGGGTACGCTTGTTTACTCCTTGGGTGAGTTGTTTTGAAAGCGTTCGGTTTTGGACTTTCTGAACGGAAGGGATGTCTATTTGGGACTTGAATTCCTTATATGAGAAAGGAAAATGCCTCCTTTTCTTTTCTAAATTTTATTTTATTATGGTTATTATTACCCTATGGTTTGGTTATGTGTGGTTTCTGAGTTCCAGTGTATGTTCTATTGCCCAGAAATGCTTGAATTGTTTTTTTTTGTTTTTTTTTTGTATATTTGTGTTTCTTTACTGTATGCGAAATTGCAGTGCAGAGAATTGTATCGACGAAAAGCTTTCGTTTATCTTTATTCGCCTTTCTATGCCCTCATTATATTAAAATGTATATGAATAGATGGTTATTAGCAATTTAAGAGTTTCCACATGGAACGTAAGGGGTTTGCATGGTAAAATTAAAATCCGGAAGGTTTTTGATTGGCTGAATAAAGAGCGTGTTGATTTGGCCCTGTTGCAGGAGACCCATTTGAATGACAAGGAGCACTCTAATCTTAGACATAAGTGGATAGGTCATATTTATTTTTCCTCTTTCACAACTAGTAGTAGGGGGGTAGCTATATTAGTGAATAAAAATGTACAGTTTAAGATTTTGAATAGTATTAAGGATAAGCGAGGCTGTTATGTTATTGTTAAGGGGTTATTGTTTGGAGAGGAGATAACCCTTTTAAACATATATTCTCCGCCAAACTTTGCGCCTGAGCTTCTCACTAAGGCTTTTTCAGATCTGTTAGATATTGCGTCTGGTACAGTGATTATTGGGGGGGATTTTAATTGTTTGTTGAATCCTTTATTGGATAGACTCCCTTCAAAAAATCTTCCTCCCTCTAAGCAAGCTAAAACATTATCTGCTTTGTGTGAAGAGTTGGATTACACTGATGTTTGGCGTACTCTTAATCCATTGCGAACAGAATTTACATTTTACTCCCCTCCTCATAAATCATATTCTAGGATTGATAATTTTTTTGTCCCTAGTGCAAATCTGCAATATGTCTCCAGTTGTACTATAAGCAACAATGTTGTTTCCGATCATGCTGTGGTAACACTACACATGTTGGTAGGAAAACCTTCAAAATTTACTAAGCGCTGGAGATTTAACACATTAATGCTTAAAGAAAACAAGTTTCTTTCATATCTTAATTCTGAATTCAAGATTTTCTGGTCAATTAATTCGGAGTCAATCGATGATTCATCCCTGTTGTGGGAGACTTGTAAAGCCTACATCAGAGGACTAGTCATTTCATATTCTATTGCAAAAAAACGTAAACAAGGAGAGAAGCAGGAATCTTAGAAAAAGAACTCAAAAAGGCTACGGAAGATCATGTAAATGACCCTTCTTCTGTTGATTTGGAGAAACTGAGTGCAATACGTGCCTCTCTAGACTCTTTGTTGTCTCAGCGGGTCAATACTAAAATATTATTTTCAAAGCAAAGATTATATGAACATGGCAATAAACCTAATAAGTATTTATCTTATCTATTAAAGAATAAATTTAGCCCACAATTCATTACCTCTATTAGGGATTCTATGGGAGAGAAATCTTTTGATTCTGGGGTTATAAATTCTACATTTAAGCAGTTTTATTCTGATTTATATCATTCTGAATATTCTTCTCAACAATATACTGCTATGGAAAGTTTTTTTGACAACTTAACGCTCCCTACTATATCTGATGAACAAAGAATGGTCCTAAATGCCCCCATTTCAAAAGAGGAATCTCTAATGGCTTTACGTAGGTTACAGTCTGGTAAATCCTCAGGTCCAGATGGCCTGGGGAGTGAAGTGTATAAAGAGTTTGAACATTTGTTAATAGATCCCCTGTTAGCCATGTTTGACCATTCTTTTCAGATAAATAAGTTGCCTCAGTCACTTAGAGAGGCCAATATCTCTCTTGTTTTAAAAAAAGGGAAAGATCCAGAGAACTGTGGGTCCTACAGACCGATCTCTTTGTTGAACGTAGATTTAAAGCTGCTCTCCAAAATCCTTGCTTTACGATTGGAGAGAATACTTCCATCTATACTAGATGAAGATCAAACAGGTTTCATTAAGGGTCGAAGTTCTAGAAACAATATTAGACGGCTTTTTAACGTCCTTGAGCTTTCTCATATTTGTAATATTGATACCCTCATCTTATCTTTAGATGCGGAGAAGGCCTTCGATCGTGTGGAGTGGCCTTATTTATTTTACAGTCTAGAAAGGTTTAGCCTAGGTGACAACTTTATTCGTTGGGTTCATTTACTTTACTCCGCACCTCTTGCAGCTGTTGTCACTAACGGTCACAGGTCGGACAATTTTTCTTTGTTTCGGGGCACTAGGCAGGGTTGTCCCCTTTCCCCGCTGCTTTTTGCTCTAGCGATAGAGCCACTGGCACTGGCGATTAGGGGGGAGGCAACCATTTCTGGGGTCTCAGTGGGTGCTAAAGAGCATAAAATTTCCCTTTATGCTGATGACATTCTGCTTTTTCTTTCAAACTTTGAATATTCAGTGCCAAGTTTAGTAGATATTATTAATTCATTTGGGAAATTTTCGGGGTACAAAATAAATTTCTCCAAATCTGTCGCTTTGCACTTAAAACACCCAAGCACACGTGTGATTGATATGTCTTCCTTTGCATTTACGGTGTCGGAATCTGGTTTTACATATTTAGGAATTAATATAACCCCCACGATCTGTCAATTGTCTAAAGTTAATTTTATCCCACTGTCGGATAAAATTCGGAATGATCTAATTAGATGGTCAGATCTTCCTCTTTCTTGGCTTGGGAGGATTGCTGTAATTAAGATGAATGTAATGCCCAGGCTTCTTTATCCATTACAGATGATACCGATTTTATTGCCGAATAAAAGAATAAAGGAATTAAACGGATGGCTTAGTTCATTTATATGGAATAAGTGGAAGCCTAGACTAAAATTTTCCAAATTGCAGCTTTCTGGTTCTTCAGGGGGCTTAGATTTGCCAAACATTAGAAAATACCAATTGACCTGTCAGCTTAAATTCATAGCCAAATGGCTTAAAGAGGACCCTAAATCCACTTGGTTGGATTTGGAGGCTTCACAGTCATCTTGCCCTCTACAAAATGTATTATTTGTTAGAAGTTTCAAGGTAATTAAGACATTATGTGAGAACAGAATTGTATGTAATACGTGGAAGGCCTGGTCTATTATACGTAAAATAGAGGGCAGGGTTGACCTGTCTTCTACTCTAACCCCCATCTGTAATAACCCAGAGTTTTTGCCTAGTCTCTCAGATTCCGGTTTTAAAACTTGGAACTCTTATGGGATATATAGACTTGGTGATTTGTTTGTTGAAGGTTCTTTAATGTCTTTCGAAGATTTGGTTATAAAATATAAGCTGCCTAGATCTATTTTTTTAGATTCCTTCAAATCAGGGATTACATTTTTAAAAGCACTACTCTTATTAGTAACTCCTCCATGTCAGATATAGAGAAGATTTTGCTGAATCCCCCGTCGTGTAAGCAGATTTCATATTTTTATATCAGTCTTTGTTCATATGAAGTGGTGAACACCCAGGAGCTTAGAAGATTATGGGAGGGGGAGCTTCAATTGACCAATATAGCTGCGAGCAGCGATGACGGGCCCAAGCCGTCAGCATACGCCACCCCGGTGGCATCGATAAAACGGTGCCCAGCGAGCACAAGCATCACAGTAACCCTCTGGCAGTTTGGTTTTAAGGGATACGGCAATTAAAGGGTTAATCCAAACCATCAACTCTGTGAAACACACACACACACAGAACATATAAAACTTTAAATTCTGTGAAAATTTATTTTTCATTGGTAGTTGATGTTAGTTAATGCATTTACTAATGCTAACAAATGAGAAATTATTATAGTTACCAAAGCTTTTAATGATTTATAAGCATTTTTTAATTATTTATTTTTCCATTAACTAACATGAATAATTTTTTCTAACACAAATTAATAAAGTAAAAAATATATTGTTAATATTTAATGTTATTTGTGAATTAACCAATGTTAAAAAACAACATTATTTAACTGTTGTTAATTTACATCATTAATAAATATATACCATTTAATGTTGATCAAAATCAATTCCAAAATGTGTTAATATATTATTAAATTTTAAAGTTTTATCTTTTGAACATGACTATTTTTCTAATATAAAAAATATTTTGTTCATTGTTAGTTCATTGTAAGTTCATACTATCAATGAAGAATTAACATACTGTAAAATATATATTTCATTGTTAGTTCATGTTAATTAATGCATTCCCTACTGTTAACAAATGAGACTTAATTATAAAGTGTTATCAAAACCTTTAATGCTTTATAAGCATTTTTTAAGGATTTTATTGAGATGTTTAAACAGACCCTCTCTCTCTCTCCCTCTCTCTCTCCCCCTCCACACTCACTGAACTCACACAGTCAGTCACCCACCCAGTCACCTACCGCAAACATTAGAAGCACAGAGACAGGAGAACTCTGATAGTTTTTAAATTTTCTCCTCCGCATAGTGTATTGTAAATTCATGAAATTAATCACATCCTCAGACTGTATTGTTCTGTGTATGTAATTTTTTATGAAGTGTTTGGAAGCTGCTCTTAAAAGAAAAAAAGAAAAGAAAAGTTTTCTCTTTTTTACTGTAACTTTAATAAATTGCCATTAAATCATCGTTCAAGATATCCTAAATCCGTCCGCAATTTAGCATCTTCAGTATTTTGGCATCATAAGAAAAAATGTTTGGTGTGATTTACGTGTTTCTGTTTGGAGGAGTATGAATTTGTTTACAGCCTGTTTAAAAACAAAACCCACATTAAAATAAATATAGCCGACTTCCTGTTGGTCGTAGCTAATGACTGTAAATTAGAAAGTTGTCCGGATTAATAAGAACAATTTATGTACCGAGTTTGGTGTCTGTAGCTATCATTATATATATATAAACATTAATAATTATATACCATTTAATGTTGATCAATATTAATTCCAAAATGTGTTAATATATTATTACATTTTAAAGTTTATCTTTTGAACATGACTATTTTTCTAACATTAAAAAGATTAATAAATGCTTTAAAAAAATTGTTCTTTGTTAGTTCATACTATCATGGAAGAATTAACATGCTGTAAAAATATATTTTTCATTGTTAGTTCACGTTAATTAATGCATTTCCTAATGTTAAGAATTGAGACCTTATTTAATGATTTATAAGCATTTTTTAAAGATTTTAAAAAACAGACCCTCTCTCTCTTTCTCTCTCTCACCCAGCTCCTCAATCCACACAGTCACTCACACAGTCACTCACACCCCACCCCACCCCCACCCCTCACTCAGCTGCAGGCTGGCAGGGAGCTCTCACTCAGCAGTCTAAGAGCTCTCTGATAGTTTTTAAATTTTCTCCTAAGCATAGTGTATTGTAAATTCATGAAATTAATCACATATCCTCAGACTGTATTGTTCTGTGTATGTAATTTTTTATGAAGTGTTTGGAAGCTGCTCTTAAAAGATAAAAAAAAAAAAAATTATCTTTTTTACTGTAACTTTAATAAATTGCCATTAAATCATCGTTCAAGATATCCTAAATCCGTCCGCAATTTAGCATCTTCAGTATTTTGGCATCATGATAAAAAATGTTTGGTGTGATTTCCGTGTTTCTGCTTGGAGGAGTATTAATTTGTTTACAGCCCGTTTTTAAAAAAAACCCACATTAAAATAAATATAGCCGACTTCCTGTTGGTCGTAGCTAATGACTGTAAATTAGAAAGTTGTCCGGATTAATTAGAACAATTTATATACCGAGTTTGGTGTCTGTAGCTAAAACTAACCCCCTCATTTTTGACAAAAGGTGGCGCTATAGAGTGTCTCTTCCACGCCCGTTTATGAGCTTTTTCCAGTGTCTAACTATCATTAATACTGATATGTGTGTTGAGTTTCATGACATTCTAAACATGTTATCTGCCTCAAAATCACCAGAAACGAATTTTCAACTTTGACACGTTGCCATGGCAACATAATTTTAGATATCAATATTCCCTTCACAGTTTTACATCGGCCGTGTTTTGACATTATTCTGGTGAAGTTTGAAGCAAATCGAGGTAAAAGAAGATGCTGAATTCAAAGCATTTTGAAAACGACACACTTCCTGCAGCCAGTTGGTGGCGCTATAACTTTCAGTCATAATAGTCACATCTATCCGATCGGCATCATACAACGAACAAATCACTGAAGTTTGATCTACATCATACAATGTATGTGGACGTTATTAGGCATTTCCTGGGTCTCATTTTTCGCCATAACTTCATCACCTCGCCACGGGCAAACCGTTCGACATATCAAAAATATCTTCGCAATTTAGCGTCCCCAATGTCTTGAGATCATGTTCACCTAGTTTGGTGGCAATCGTATGGAAATCCTCAGAGGAGTATATCAAATTCCAGAGCATGCGCTTTTTAAACAGCCCTGAATAGCCGACTTCCTGTTGGGCGGAGCCTAAGACATGCAGCGTGAAAGTTGTTCAGCTCAATGAGTTCTATATGTGTACCGAGTTTCATATGAATACGTGCAAGTATGTGTGAGCTATACATCAAGTTTTCTGACAATTTTCCAGGGGGCGCCGTAGAGCCCCTGTGCCACGCCCGGGTCCCAGCCTCAGCGGCGTCCTAATGGCCGCAGGTTCCAATGTGCGTGCCAATTTTCGAGAGTTTTCGGGCACGTTAAGGCCCCCAAAAGTACCCGGATAGTCGAAATAAAAAATAATAAAAAAAAAAAAAATAAAAAAATAAAAAAAAAATATAGCTGCGAGCAGCGATGACGGGCCCAAGCCGTCAGCATACGCCACCCCGGTGGCATCGATAAAACGGTGCCCAGCGAGCACAAGCATCACAGTAACCCTCTGGCAGTTTGGTTTTAAGGGATATGGCAATTAAAGTGTTAATCCAAACCATCAACTCTGTGAAACACACACACACAGAACAACGTATAAAACTATAAATTCTGTGAAAATATATTTTTCATTGGTAGTTGATGTTAGTTAATGCATTTACTAATGCTAACAAATGAGAAATTATTAGTTACCAAAGGTTTTAATGATTTATAAGCATTTTTTAATGATTTATTTTTCCATTAACTAACATGAATAATTTTTTCTAACACAAATTAATAAAGTAAAAAATATATTGTTAATATTTAATGTTATTTGTGAATTAACCAATCTTAAAAACCTATATTATTTAACTGTTGTTAGTTAACATCATTAATAAATATATACCATTTAATGTTTATCAAAATCAATTCCAAAATGTGTTAATATATTATTACATTTTAAAGTTTTATCTTTTGAACATGACTATTTTTCTAACATTAAAAACATTTTGTTCATTGTTAGTTCATTGTAAGTTCATACTATCAATGAAGAATTAACATGCTGTAAAAAATAAATTTTTCATTGTTAGTTCACGTTAATTAATGCATTTCCCAATGTTAACAATTGAGACCTTATTATAAAGTGTTATCAAAATCTTTAATGCTTTATAAGCATTTTTTAAGGATTTTATTGAGAAGTTTAAACAGATCCTCCCTCTCTCTCTCTCTCTCTCTCTCTCTCTCTCTCTCTCTCTCTCTCTTTCTCTCCCCCTCCCCCTCCACACTCACTGAACTCACACGGTCAGTCACCCACCCAGTCACCCACCGCAAACATTAGAAGCACAGAGACAGGAGATCTCTGATAGTTTTAATTTTCTGCTCTCCATAGTGTATTGTAAATTCCTGAAATTAATCACATATCCTCAGACTGTATTGTTATGTGCATGTAATTTTTTATGAAGTGTTTGGAAGCTGCTCTTAAAAGATAAAAAAAAATTGTGTTCTCTTTTTTACTGTAACTTTAATAAATTGCCATTAAATCATCGTTCAAGATATCCTAAATCCGTCCGCAATTTAGCATCTTCAGTATTTTGGCATCATGAGAAAAAATGTTTGGTGGATTTCCGTGTTTCTGCTTGAAGGAGTATGAATTTGTTTACAGCCCGTTTTTAAAAAAAAAACACATTAAAATAAATATAGCCGACTTCCTGTTGGTCGTAGCTAATGACTGTTAATTAGAAAGTTGTCCGGATTAATAAGAACAATTTATGTACCGAGTTTGGTGTCTGTAGCTAAAACTAACCCCCCCATTTTTGACAAAAGGTGGCGCTATAGAGTGCCTCTTCCACGCCCGTTTATGAGCTTTTTCCAGTTTCTAACTATCATTAAAATGGATATGTGTGTGTTGAGTTTCATGACATTCTAAACATGTTATCTGCCTCAAAATCACCAGAAACGAATTTTCAACTTTGACACGTTGCCATGGCAACATAATTTTAGATATCAATATTCCCTTCACAGTTTTACATCGGCCGTGTTTTGACATTATTCTGGTGAAGTTTGAAGCAAATCGAGTAAAAATAAGCTGCTGAATTCAAAGCATTTTGAAAACGACACACTTCCTGCAGCCAGTTGGTGGCGCTATAACTTTCAGTCATAATAGTCACATCTATCCGATCGGCATCACACAACGAACAAATCCCTGAAGTTTGATCTGCATCATACAATGTATGTGGACGTTATTAGGCATTTCCTGGGTCTCATTTTTCACCATAACTTCATCGCCTCGCCACGGGCAAACCGTTCGACATATCAAAAATATCTTCGCAATTTAGCGTCCCCAATGTCTTGAGATCATGTTCACCTAGTTTGGTGGCAATCGTATGGAAATCCTCAGAGGAGTATATCAAATTCCAGAGCATGTGCTTTTTAAACAGCCCTGAATAGCCGACTTCCTGTTGGGCGGAGCCTATGACATGCTGCGCGGAAGTTGTTCGGCTCAATGAGTTCTATATGTGTACCGAGTTTCATATGAATACGTGCAAGTATGTGTGAGCTATACATCAAGTTTTCTGACAATTTTCCAGGGGGCGCCGTAGAGCCCCTGTGCCACGCCCGGGTCCCAGCCTCAGCGGCATCCTAATGGCCGCAGGTTCCAATGTGCGTGCCAATTTTCGAGAGTTTTCGGGCACGTTAAGGGCCCCGAAACCCTCCGGATAGTTGAAATAAAAAAAAAATTCTTAGGGGAACAATGATTCAATATAGCTGCAAGCAGCGATGACGGGCCCAAGCCGTCAGCATACGCCACCCCGGTGGCATCGATAAAACGGTGCCCAGCGAGCACAAGCATCACAGTAACCCTCTGGCAGTTTGGTTTTAAGGGATACGGCAATTAAAGGGTTAATCCAAACCATCAACTCTGTGAAACACACACACACAGAACAACATATAAAACTTTAAATTCTGTGAAAATATATTTTTCATTGGTAGTTCATGTTAGTTAATGCATTTACAAATGCTAACAAATGAGAAGTTATTATAGTTACCAAAGGTTTTAATGATTTATAAGCATTTTTTAATGATTTATTTTTCCATTAACTAACATTAATAATTTTTTCTAACACAAATGAATAAAGTAAAAAATATATTGTTAATATTTAATGTTATTTGTGAATTAACCAATGTTAAAAAACAACATTATTTAACTGTTGTTAATTTACATCATTAATAAATATATACCATTTAATGTTGATCAAAATCAATTCCAAAATGTGTTAATATATTATTACATTTTAATGTTTTATCTTTTGAACATGACTATTTTTCTAATATTACAAATATTTTGTTCATTGTTAGTTCATTGTAAGTTCATACTATCAATGAAGAATTAACATGCTGTAAAAAATATATTTTTCATTGTTAGTTCATGTTAATTAATGCCTTCCCTACTGTTAACAAATGAGACTTAATTATAAAGTGTTATCAAAACCTTTAATGCTTTATAAGCATTTTTTAAGGATTTTATTGAGATGTTTAAACAGACCCCCTCTCTCTCTCTCTCCCCCTCCACACTCACTGAACTCACACAGTCAGTCACTCACCCAGTCACCTACCGCACACATTAGAAGCACAGAGACAGGAGATCTCTGATAGTTTTAAAATGTTCTCCTCCGCATAGTGTATTGTAAATTCATGAATTAATCACATATCCTCAGACTGTCTTGTTCTGTGTATGTAATTTTTTATGAAGTGTTTGGAAGCTGCTCTTAAAAGAAAAAAAAAAAAAAAGTTTTCTCTTTTTTACTGTAACTTTAATAAATTGCCATTAAAACGCAGTTCAAGATATCCTAAATCTGTCTGCAATTAGCATCTTCAGTATTTTGGCATCGTGAGAAAAAATATTTGGTGTGATTTACGTGTTTCTGATTGGAGGAGTATGAATTTGTTTACAGCGCGTTTAAAAAAAAAAAAAACCCACATTAAAATAAATATAGCCGACTTCCTGTTGGTCGTAGCTAATGACTGTAAATTAGAAAGTTGTCCGGATTAATAAGAACAATTTATGTACCGAGTTTGGTGTCTGTAGCTATCATTATATATATATATATATATAAAATCATTAATAATTATATACCATTTAATATTGATCAATATTAATTCCAAAATGTGTTAATATATTATTAAATTTTAAAGTTTATCTTTTGAACATGACTATTTTTCTAACATTAAAAAGATTAATAAATGCTTTAAAAAAAATTGTTCTTTGTTAGTTCATACTATCATGGAAGAATTAACATGCTGTAAAAATATATTTTTCATTGTTAGTTCAGTTAATTAATGCATTTCCTAATGTTAAGAAATGAGACCTTATTATAAAGTGTTATAAAAATCTTTAATGATTTATAAGCATTTTTTTAAGATTTTAAAAAACAGACCCTCTCTCTCTCTTTCTCTCTCTCACCCACTGCCTCAATCCACACAGTCACTGACAGCCCACCCCACCCCCACCCCTCAATCAGAGGCAGACTGGCAGGAGCTCTCACTCAGCAGTTTAATAACTCTCTGATAGTTTTTTAATTTTCTGCTCTCCATAGTGTATTGTAAATTCATGAAATTAATCACATATCCTCAGACTGTATTGTTATGTGCATGTAATTTTTTATGAAGTGTTTGGAAGCTGCTCTTAAAAGATAAAAAAAAAAAGTTTTCTCTTTTTTCTGTAACTTTAATAAATTGCCATTAAATCATTGTTCAAGATATCCTAAATCCGTCCGCAATTTAGCATCTTCAGTATTTTGGCATCATGAGAAAAAATGTTTGGTGTGATTTCCGTGTTTCTGTTTGGAGGAGTATGAATTTGTTTACAGCCTGTTTTTTAAAAAAACCCTCATTAAAATAAATATAGCCGACTTCCTGTTGGTCGTAGCTAATGACTGTAAATTAGAAAGTTGTCCGGATTAATAAGAACAATTTATGTACCGAGTTTGGTGTCTGTAGCTAAAACTAACCCCCCCATTTTTGACAAAAGGTGGCGCTATAGAGTGCCTCTTCCACGCCCGTTTATGAGCTTTTTCCAGTGTCTAACTATCATTAATACTGATATGTGTGTTGAGTTTCATGACATTCTAAACATGTTATCTGCCTCAAAATTACCAGAAACGAATTTTCAACTTTGACACGTTGCCATGGTAACATAATTTTAGATATCAATATTCCCTTCACAGTTTTACATCGGCCGTGTTTTGACATTATTCTGGTGAAGTTTGAAGCAAATCGAGTAAAAAGAAGATGCTGAATTCAAAGCATTTTGAAAACGACACACTTCCTGCAGCCAGTTGGTGGCGCTATAACTTTCAGTCATAATAGTCACATCTATCCGATCGGCATCATACAACGAACAAATCACTGAAGTTTGATCTACATCATACAATGTATGTGGACGTTATTAGGCATTTCCTGGGTCTCATTTTTCGCCATAACTTCATCGCCTCGCCACGGGCAAACCGTTCGACATATCAAAAATATCTTCGCAATTTAGCGTCCCCAATGTCTTGAGATCATGTTCACCGAGTTTGGTGGCAATCGTATGGAAATCCTCAGAGGAGTATATCAAATTCCAGAGCATGCGCTTTTTAAACAGCCCTGAATAGCCGACTTCCTGTTGGGCGGAGCCTAAGACATGCTGCGCGGAAGTTGTTCAGCTCAATGAGTTCTATATGTGTACCGAGTTTCATATGAATACGTGCAAGTATGTGTGAACTATACATCAAGCTTTCTGACAATTTTCCAGGGGGCGCCGTAGAGCCCCTGTGCCACGCCCGGGTCCCAGCCTCAGCGGCGTCCTAATGGCCGCAGTTTCCAATGTGCGTGCCAATTTTCGAGAGTTTTCGGGCACGTTAAGGCCCCCAAAAGTGCCCGGATGATTGAAATAAAAAAGAAAAAAAAAAAAAAAAAAAAAAAAAAAAAAAATAATAATCCTTAGAAGAACAATAGGGCCCTGCGCCTTACTGGCTTGGGCCCTAAATATAGCTGCGAGCAGCGATGACGGGCCCAAGCCGTCAGCATACGCCACCCCGGTGGCATCGATAAAACGGTGCCCAGCGAGCACAAGCATCACAGTAACCCTCTGGCAGTTTGGTTTTAAGGGATACGGCAATTAAAGGGTTAATCCAAACCATCAACTCTGTGAAACACACACACACAGAACAACATATAAAACTTTAAATTCTGTGAAAATATATTTTTCATTGGTAGTTGATGTTAGTTAATGCATTTACTAATGCTAACAAATGAGAAATTATTATAGTTACCAAAGGTTTTAATGATTTATTTTTCCATTAACTAACATGAATAATTTTTTCTAACACAAATGAATAAAGTAAAAAATATATTGTTAATATTTAATGTTATTTGTGCATTCACCAATGTTAAAAAACAACATTATTTAACTGTTGTTAGTTAACATCATTAATAAATATATACCATTTAATGTTGATCAAAATCAATTCCAAAATGTGTTAATATATTATTACATTTTAAAGTTTTATCTTTTGAACATGACTATTTTTCTAATATTAAAAATATTTTGTTCATTGTTAGTTCATTGTAAGTTCATACTATCAATGAAGAATTAACATGCTATAAAAAATATATTTTTCATTGTTAGTTCATGTTAATTAATGCATTCCCTACTGTTAACAAATGAGACTTAATTATAAAGTGTTATCAAACCCTTTAATGCTTTATAAGCATTTTTTAAGGATTTTATTGAGAAGTTTAAACAGACCCTCTCTCTCTCTCTCTCTCTCTTTCTCTCTCTCTCTCTCTCTCTCCCCCTCCACACTCACTGAACTCACACAGTCAGTCACCCACCGCACACATTAGGAGCGCAGTGACAGCAGATCTCTGATAGTTTTAATTTTCTGCTCTCCATAGTGTATTGTAAATTCATGAAATTAATCACATATCCTCAGACGGTCTTGTTCTGTGTACGTAATTTTTTATGAAGTGTTTGGAAGCTGCTCTTTAAAGATAAAAAAAAAAAAAGTGTTCTTTTTTTACTGTAACTTTAATAAATTGCCATTAAATCACCGTTCAAGATATCCTAAATCGGTCCGCAATGAAGCATCTTCAGTATCTTGGAAGCATGTGAAAAAATGTTTGGTGTGAATTTTTGGTTTCTGCTTGAAGGAGTATGAATTTGTTTACAGCCCGTTTAAAAAAAAAAAAAACGCATTAAAAAAAAATAGCCGATTTCCTGTTGGTCGTAGCTAATGACTGTAAATTAGAAAGTTGTCCGGATTAATAAGAACAATTTATGTACCGAGTTTGGTGTCTGTAGCTATCATTATATATATATATAATCATTAATAATTATATACCATTTAATGTTGATCAATATTAATCCAAAATGTGTTTATATATTATTAAATTTTAAAGTTTATCTTTTGAACATGACTATTTTTCTAACATTAAAAAGATTAATAAATGCTTTAAAAAAATTGTTCTTTGTTAGTTCATACTATCATGGAAGAATTAACATGCTGTAAAAATATATTTTTCATTGTTAGTTCACGTTAATTAATGCATTTCCTAATGTTAAGAATTGAGACCTTATTATAAAGTGTTATCAAAATCTTTAATGATTTATAAGCATTTTTTAAAGATTTTAAAAAACAGACCCTCTCTCTCTTTCTCTCTCTCACCCACTGCCTCAATCCACACAGTCACTCACACAGTCACTCACACCCCACCCCCACCCCTCACTCAGCTGCAGGCTGACAGGACCTCTCACTCAGAGGCAGGCTGGCAGGGAGCTCTAACTCAAAAGCAGCTCTGATAGTTTTTTAATTTTCTCCTCTGCATAGTGTATTGTAAATTCATGAAATTAATCACATATCCTCAGACTGTATTGTTCTGTGTATGTAATTTTTTATGAAGTGTTTGGAAGCTGCTCTTAAAAGATAAAAAAAAAAAAAAATTATCTTTTTTACTGTAACTTTAATAAATTGCCATTAAATCATCGTTCAAGATATCCTAAATCCGTCCGCAATTTAGCATCTTCAGTATTTTGGCATCATGATAAAAAATGTTTGGTGTGATTTCCGTGTTTCTGCTTGGAGGAGTATTAATTTGTTTACAGCCCGTTTTTAAAAAAAACCCACATTAAAATAAATATAGCCGACTTCCTGTTGGTCGTAGCTAATGACTGTAAATTAGAAAGTTGTCCGGATTAATTAGAACAATTTATGTACCGAGTTTGGGGTCTGTAGCTAAAACTAACCCCCTCATTTTTGTTTACAAATTTGAAATTATTCTAACAAATGAGAAATTATTATAGTTACCAAAGGTTTTAATGATTTATTTTTCCATTAACTAACATGAATAATTTTTTCTAACACAAATGAATAAAGTAAAAAATATATTGTTAATATTTAATGTTATTTGTGCATTCACCAATGTTAAAAAACAACATTATTTAACTGTTGTTAGTTAACATCATTAATAAATATATACCATTTAATGTTGATCAAAATCAATTCCAAAATGTGTTAATATATTATTACATTTTAAAGTTTTATCTTTTGAACATGACTATTTTTCTAATATTAAAAATATTTTGTTCATTGTTAGTTCATTGTAAGTTCATACTATCAATGAAGAATTAACATGCTATAAAAAATATATATTTCATTGTTAGTTCATGTTAATTAATGCATTCCCTACTGTTAACAAATGAGACTTAATTATAAAGTGTTATCAAAACCTTTAATGCTTTATAAGCATTTTTTAAGGATTTTATTGAGATGTTTAAACAGACCCTCTCTCTCTCTCCCTCTCTCTCTCCCCCTCCACACTCACTGAACTCACACAGTCAGTCACCCACCCAGTCACCTACCGCAAACATTAGAAGCACAGAGACAGGAGAACTCTGATAGTTTTTAAATTTTCTCCTCCGCATAGTGTATTGTAAATTCATGAAATTAATCACATATCCTCAGACTGTATTGTTCTGAGTATGTAATTTTTTGTGAAGTGTTTGGAAGCTGCTCTTAAAAGAAAAAAAGAAAAGAAAAGTTTTCTCTTTTTTACTGTAACTTTAATAAATTGCCATTAAATCATCGTTCAAGATATCCTAAATCCGTCCGCAATTTAGCATCTTCAGTATTTTGGCATCATAAGAAAAAATGTTTGGTGTGATTTACGTGTTTCTGTTTGGAGGAGTATGAATTTGTTTACAGCCTGTTTAAAAACAAAACCCACATTAAAATAAATATAGCCGACTTCCTGTTGGTCGTAGCTAATGACTGTAAATTAGAAAGTTGTCCGGATTAATAAGAACAATTTATGTACCGAGTTTGGTGTCTGTAGCTATCATTATATATATATAAACATTAATAATTATATACCATTTAATGTTGATCAATATTAATTCCAAAATGTGTTAATATATTATTACATTTTAAAGTTTATCTTTTGAACATGACTATTTTTCTAACATTAAAAAGATTAATAAATGCTTTAAAAAAATTGTTCTTTGTTAGTTCATACTATCATGGAAGAATTAACATGATGTAAAAATATATTTTTCATTGTTAGTTCACGTTAATTAATGCATTTCCTAATGTTAAGAATTGAGACCTTATTTAATGATTTATAAGCATTTTTTAAAGATTTTAAAAAACAGACCCTCTCTCTCTTTCTCTCTCTCACCCAGCTCCTCAATCCACACAGTCACTCACACAGTCACTCACACCCCACCCCACCCCACCCCACCCCCACCCCTCACTCAGCTGCAGGCTGACAGGGATCTCTCACTCAGAAGCAGTCTAAGAGCTCTCTGATAGTTTTTAAATTTTCTCCTAAGCATAGTGTATTGTAAATTCATGAAATTAATCACATATCCTCAGACTGTATTGTTCTGTGTATGTAATTTTTTATGAAGTGTTTGGAAGCTGCTCTTAAAAGATAAAAAAAAAAAAATGTTTTCTCTTTTTTACTGTAACTTTAATAAATTGCCATTAAATCATTGTTCAAGATATCCTAAATCCGTCCGCAATTTAGCATCTTCAGTATTTTGGCATCATGATAAAAAATGTTTGGTGTGATTTCCGTGTTTCTGCTTGGAGGAGTATTAATTTGTTTACAGCCCATTTTTAAAAAAACCCCACATTAAAATAAATATAGCCGACTTCCTGTTGGTCGTAGCTAATGACTGTAAATTAGAAAGTTGTCCGGATTAATAAGAACAATTTATGTACCGAGTTTGGTGTCTGTAGCTAAAACTAACCCCCCCATTTTTGACAAAAGGTGGCGCTATAGAGTGCCTCTTCCACGCCTGTTTATGAGCTTTTTCCAGTGTCTAACTATCATTAATACTCATATGTGTGTTGAGTTTCATGACATTCTAAACATGTTATCTGCCTCAAAATCACCAGAAACGAATTTTCAACTTTGACACGTTGCCATGGTAACATAATTTTAGATATCAATATTCCCTTCACAGTTTTACATCGGCCGTGTTTTGACATTATTCTGGTGAAGTTTGAAGCAAATCGAGTAAAAATAAGATGCTGAATTCAAAGCATTTTGAAAACGACACACTTCCTGCAGCCAGTTGGTGGCGCTATAACTTTCAGTCATAATAGTCACATCTATCCGATCGGCATCATACAACGAACAAATCACTGAAGTTTGATCTGCATCATACAATGTATGTGGACGTTATTACGCATTTCCTGGGTCTCATTTTTCGCCATAACTTCATCGCCTCGCCACGGGCAAACCGTTCGACATATCAAAAATATCTTCGCAATTTAGCGTCCCCAATGTCTTGAGATCATGTTCACCGAGTTTGGTGGCAATCGTATGGAAATCCTCAGAGGAGTATATCAAATTCCAGAGCATGCGCTTTTTAAACAGCCCTGAATAGCCGACTTCCTGTTGGGCGGAGCCTAAGACATGCTGCGTGAAAGTTGTTCAGCTCAATGAGTTCTATATGTGTACCGAGTTTCATATGAATACGTGCAAGTATGTGTGAGCTATACATCAAGCTTTCTGACAATTTTGCAGGGGGCGCCGTAGAGCCCCTGTGCCACGCCCGGGTCCCAGCCTCAGCGGCGTCCTAATGGCCGCAGGTTCCAATGTGTGTGCCAATTTTCAAGAGTTTTCGGGCACGTTAAGGCCCCCAAAAGTACCCGGATAGTCGAAATAAAAAATAATAAAAAAAAAAAAAAAAAAAATATATAGCTGCAAGCAGCGATGACGGGCCCAAGCCGTCAGCATACGCCACCCCGGTGGCATCGATAAAACGGTGCCCAGCGAGCACACGCATCACAGTAACCCTCTGGCAGTTTGGTTTTAAGGGATACGGCAATTAAAGGGTTAATCCAAACCATCAACTCTGTGAAACACACACACACACAGAACAACATATAAAACTTTAAATTCTGTGAAAATATATTTTTCATTGGTAGTTCATGTTAGTTAATGCATTTACAAATGCTAACAAATGAGAAATTATTATAGTTACCAAAGGTTTTAATGATTTATAAGCATTTTTTAATGATTTATTTTTCCATTAACTAACATTAATAATTTTTTCTAACACAAATGAATAAAGTAAAAAATATATTGTTAATATTTAATGTTATTTGTGAATTAACCAATGTTAAAAAACAACATTATTTAACTGTTGTTAATTTACATCATTAATAAATATATACCATTTAATGTTGATCAAAATCAATTCCAAAATGTGTTAATATATTATTACATTTTAATGTTTTATCTTTTGAACATGACTATTTTTCTAATATTACAAATATTTTGTTCATTGTTAGTTCATTGTAAGTTCGTACTATCAATGAAGAATTAACATGCTGTAAAAAATATATTTTTCATTGTTAGTTCATGTTAATTAATGCCTTCCCTACTGTTAACAAATGAGACTTAATTATAAAGTGTTATCAAAACCTTTAATGCTTTATAAGCATTTTTTAAGGATTTTATTGAGATGTTTAAACAGACCCCCTCTCTCTCTCTCTCCCCCTCCACACTCACTGAACTCACACAGTCAGTCACTCACCCAGTCACCTACCGCACACATTAGAAGCACAGAGACAGGAGATCTCTGATAGTTTTAAAATGTTCTCCTCCGCATAGTGTATTGTAAATTCATGAATTAATCACATATCCTCAGACTGTCTTGTTCTGTGTATGTAATTTTTTATGAAGTGTTTGGAAGCTGCTCTTAAAAGAAAAAAAAAAAAAAAGTTTTCTCTTTTTTACTGTAACTTTAATAAATTGCCATTAAAACGCATTTCAAGATATCCTAAATCTGTCTGCAATTAGCATCTTCAGTATTTTGGCATCGTGAGAAAAAATATTTGGAGTGATTTCCGTGTTTCTGATTGGAGGAGTATGAATTTGTTTACAGCGCGTTTAAAAAAAAAAAAAACCCACATTAAAATAAATATAGCCGACTTCCTGTTGGTCGTAGCTAATGACTGTAAATTAGAAAGTTGTCCGGATTAATAAGAACAATTTATGTACCGAGTTTGGTGTCTGTAGCTATCATTATATATATATATATATATATATATATAAAATCATTAATAATTATATACCATTTAATATTGATCAATATTAATTCCAAAATGTGTTAATATATTATTAAATTTTAAAGTTTATCTTTTGAACATGACTATTTTTCTAACATTAAAAAGATTAATAAATGCTTTAAAAAAAATTGTTCTTTGTTAGTTCATACTATCATGGAAGAATTAACATGCTGTAAAAATATATTTTTCATTGTTAGTTCAGTTAATTAATGCATTTCCTAATGTTAAGAAATGAGACCTTATTATAAAGTGTTATAAAAATCTTTAATGATTTATAAGCATTTTTTTAAGATTTTAAAAAACAGACCCTCTCTCTCTCTTTCTCTCTCTCACCCACTGCCTCAATCCACACAGTCACTGACAGCCCACCCCACCCCCACCCCTCAATCAGAGGCAGACTGGCAGGAGCTCTCACTCAGCAGTTTAATAACTCTCTGATAGTTTTTTAATTTTCTGCTCTCCATAGTGTATTGTAAATTCATGAAATTAATCACATATCCTCAGACTGTATTGTTATGTGCATGTAATTTTTTATGAAGTGTTTGGAAGCTGCTCTTAAAAGATAAAAAAAAAAAAAAATCAATTTTTTACAGTAACTTTAATAAATTGCCATTAAATCATCGTTCAAGATATCCTAAATCCGTCCGCAATTTAGCATCTTCAGTATTTTGGCATCATGAGAAAAAATGTTTGGTGTGATTTACGTGTTTCTGTTTGGAGGAGTATGAATTTGTTTACAGCCTGTTTTAAAAAAAAACCCACTTTAAAATAAATATAGCCGACTTCCTGTTGGTCGTAGCTAATGACTGTAAATTAGAAAGTTGTCCGGATTAATAAGAACAATTTATGTACCGAGTTTGGTGTCTGTAGCTAAAACTAACCCCCCCATTTTTGACAAAAGGTGGCGCTATAGAGTGCCTCTTCCACGCCCGTTTATGAGCTTTTTCCAGTGTCTAACTATCATTAATACTGATATGTGTGTTGAGTTTCATGACATTCTAAACATGTTATCTGCCTCAAAATCACCAGAAACGAATTTTCAACTTTGACACGTTGCCATGGCAACATAATTTTAGATATCAATATTCCCTTCACAGTTTTACATCGGCCGTGTTTTGACATTATTCTGGTGAAGTTTGAAGCAAATCGAGTAAAAATAAGATGCTGAATTCAAAGCATTTTGAAAATGACACACTTCCTGCAGCCAGTTGGTGGCGCTATAACTTTCAGTCATAATAGTCACATCTATCCGATCGGCATCATACAACGAACAAACCACTGAAGTTTGATCTACATCATACAATGTATGTGGACGTTATTAGGCATTTCCTGGGTCTCATTTTTCGCCATAACTTCATCGCCTCGCCACGGGCAAACCGTTCGACATATCAAAAATCTCTTCGCAATTTAGCGTCCCCAATGTCTTGAGATCATGTTCACCGAGTTTGGTGGCAATCGTATGGAAATCCTCAGAGGAGTATATCAAATTCCAGAGCATGCGCTTTTTAAACAGCCCTGAATAGCCGACTTCCTGTTGGGCGGAGCCTAAGACATGCAGCGTGAAAGTTGTTCGGCTCAATGAGTTCTATATGTGTACCGAGTTTCATATGAATACGTGCAAGTATGTGTGAGCTATACATCAAGCTTTCTGACAATCTTCCAGGGGGCGCCGTAGAGCCCCTGTGCCACGCCCGGGTCCCAGCGTCTGTGGCGTCCTAATGGCCGCAGGTTCCAATGTGCGTGCCAATTTTCAAGAGTTTTCGGGCACGTTAAGGCCCCCAAAAGTACCCGGATAGTCGAAATAAAAAATAATAAAAAAAAATAAAAAAATAAATATAGCTGCAAGCAGCGATGACGGGCCCAAGCCGCCAGTGCATACACCACCCCGGTGGCATCGATAAAACGGTGCCCAGCGAGCACACACAATACAGTAACCCTCTGGCAGTTTGGTTTTAAGGGATACGGCAATTAAAGGGTTAATCCAAACCATCAACTCTGTGAAACACACACACACAGAACAACATATAAAACTTTAAATTCTGTGAAAATATATTTTTCATTGGTAGTTGATGTTAGTTAATGCATTTACTAATGCTAACAAATGAGAAATTATTATAGTTACCAAAGGTTTTAATGATTTATTTTTCCATTAACTAACATGAATAATTTTTTCTAACACAAATGAATAAAGTAAAAAATATATTGTTAATATTTAATGTTATTTGTGCATTAACCAATGTTTAAAAACAACATTATTTAACTGTTGTTAGTTAACATCATTAATAAATATATACCATTTAATGTTGATCAAAATCAATTCCAAAATGTGTTAATATATTATTACATTTTAAAGTTTTATCTTTTGAACATGACTATTTTTCTAATATTAAAAATATTTTGTTCATTGTTAGTTCATTGTAAGTTCATACTATCAATGAAGAATTAACATACTGTAAAATATATATTTTTCATTGTTAGTTCATGTTAATTAATGCATTCCCTACTGTTAACAAATGAGACTTAATTATAAAGTGTTATCAAAACCTTTAATGCTTTATAAGCATTTTTTAAGGATTTTATTGAGAAGTTTAAACAGACCCTCTCTCTCTCTCTCTCTCTCTCTCCCCCTCCACACTCACTGAACTCACACAGTCAGTCACCCACCCAGTCACCCACCGCACACATTAGAAGCAGTGACAGGAGATCTCTGATAGTTTTAATTTTCTGCTCTCCATAGTGTATTGTAAATTCATGAAATTAATCACATATCCTCAGACGGTCTTGTTCTGTGTATGTAATTTTTTATGAAGTGTTTGGAAGCTGCTCTTAAAAGATAAAAAAAAAAAAAGAAATGATCTTTTTTACTGTAACTTTAATAAATTGCCATTAAATCATCGTTCAAGATATCCTAAATCCGTCCGCAATTTAGCATCTTCAGTATTTTGGCATCATGATAAAAAATGTTTGGTGTGATTTCCGTGTTTCTGCTTGGAGGAGTATTAATTTGTTTACAGCCCGTTTTTAAAAAAAACCCACATTAAAATAAATATAGCCGACTTCCTGTTGGTCGTAGCTAATGACTGTAAATTAGAAAGTTGTCCGGATTAATTAGAACACTTTATGTACCGAGTTTGGGGTCTGTAGCTAAAACTAACCCCCTCATTTTTGACAAAAGGTGGCGCTATAGAGTGCCTCTTCCACGCCCGTATATGAGCTTTTTCCAGTGTCTAACTATCATTAATACTGATATGTGTGTTGAGTTTCATGACATTCTAAACATGTTATCTGCCTCAAAATCACCAGAAACGAATTTTCAACTTTGACACGTTGCCATGGCAACATAATTTTAGATATCAATCTTCCCTTCACAGTTTTACATCGGCCGTGTTTTGACATTATTCTGGTGAAGTTTGAAGCAAATCGAGTAAAAATAAGATGCTGAATTCAAAGCATTTTGAAAACGACACACTTCCTGCAGCCAGTTGGTGGCGCTATAACTTTCAGTCATAATAGTCACATCTATCCGATCGGCATCATACAAAGAACAAATCACTGAAGTTTGATCTACATCATACAATGTATGTGGACGTTATTAGGCATTTCCTGGGTCTCATTTTTCGCCATAACTTCATCGCCTCGCCACGGGCAAACCGTTCGACATATCAAAAATATCTTCGCAATTTAGCGTCCCCAATGTCCTGAGATCATGTTCACCGAGTTTGGTGGCAATCGTATGGAAATCCTCAGAGGAGTATATCAAATTCCAGAGCATGCGCTTTTTAAACAGCCCTGAATAGCCGACTTCCTGTTGGGCGGAGCCTAAGACATGCTGCGTGAAAGTTGTTCAGCTCAATGAGTTCTATATGTGTACCGAGTTTCATATGAATACGTGCAAGTATGTGTGAGCTATACATCAAGTTTTCTGACAATTTTCCAGGGGGCGCCGTAGAGCCCCTGTGCCACGCCCGGGTCCCAGCCTCAGCGGCGTCCTAATGGCCGCAGGTTCCAATGTGCGTGCCAATTTTCGAGAGTTTTCGGGCACGTTAAGGCCCCCAAAAGTGCCCGGATGATTGAAATAAAAAAAAAAAAAAAAAAAAAAAAAAAAAAAAAAAAAAATATAGCTGCGAGCAGCGATGACGGGCCCAAGCCGTCAGCATACGCCACCCCGGTGGCATCGATAAAACGGTGCCCAGCGAGCACAAGCATCACAGTAACCCTCTGGCAGTTTGGTTTTAAGGGATACGGCAATTAAAGGGTTAATCCAAACCATCAACTCTGTGAAACACACACACACACAGAACATATAAAACTTTAAATTCTGTGAAAATATATTTTTCATTGGTAGTTGATGTTAGTTAATGCATTTACTAATGCTAACAAATGAGAAATTATTATAGTTACCAAAGCTTTTAATGATTTATAAGCATTTTTTAATGATTTATTTTTCCATTAACTAACATGAATAATTTTTTCTAACACAAATTAATAAAGTAAAAAATATATTGTTAATATTTAATGTTATTTGTGAATTAACCAATGTTAAAAAACAACATTATTTAACTGTTGTTAATTTACATCATTAATAAATATATACCATTTAATGTTGATCAAAATCAATTCCAAAATGTGTTAATATATTATTAAATTTTAAAGTTTTATCTTTTGAACATGACTATTTTTCTAATATAAAAAATATTTTGTTCATTGTTAGTTCATTGTAAGTTTATAATATCAATGAAGAATTAACATGCTGTAAAAAATATATTTTTCATTGTTAGTTCATGTTAATTAATGCATTCACTACTGTTAACAAATGAGACTTAATTATAAAGTGTTATCAAAACCTTTAATGCTTTATAAGCATTTTTTAAGGATTTTATTGAGATGTTTAAACAGACCCTCTCTCTCTCTCTCCCCCCCTCCACACTCACTGAACTCACACAGTCAGTCACTCACCCAGTCACCTACCGCAAACATTAGAAGCACAGTGACAGGAGATCTCTAAGTTTTAAATTTTTCTCCTCCGCATAGTGTATTGTAAATTCATGAAATTAAGCACATATCCTCAGACTGTCTTGTTCTGTGTATGTCATTTTTTATGAAGTGTTTGGAAGCTGCTCTTAAAAGATAAAAAAAAAAAAGGTTTTCTCTTTTTTCTGTAACTTTAATAAATTGCCATTAAAACACCGTTCAAGATATCCTAAATCCGTCCACAATTTAGCATCTTCAGTATTTTGGCATCATGAGAAAAAATGTTTGGTGTGATTTCTGTGTTTCTGCTTTGAGGAGTATGAATTTGTTTACAGCCTGTTTAAAAAAAAACCCACATTAAAATAAATATAGCCGACTTCCTGTTGGTCGTAGCTAATGACTGTAAATTAGAAAGTTGTCCGGATTAATAAGAACAATTTATGTACCGAGTTTGGTGTCTGTAGCTATCATTATATATATATAAACATTAATAATTATATACCATTTAATGTTGATCAACATTAATTCCAAAATGTGTTAATATATTATTAAATTTTAAAGTTTATCTTTTGAACATGACTATTTTTCTAACATTAAAAAGATTAATAAATGCTTAAAAAAAATTGTTCTTTGTTAGTTCATACTATCATGGAAGAATTAACATGCTGTAAAAATATATTTTTCATTGTTAGTTCACGTTAATTTCCTAATGTTAAGAAATGAGACCTTATTATAAAGTGTTATCAAAATCTTTAATGATTTATAAGCATTTTTTAAAGATTTTAAAAAACAGACCCTCTCTCTCTCTTTCTCTCTCTCACCCAGCTCCTCAATCCACACAGTCACTCACACAGTCACTCACACCCCACCCCACCCCCACCCCTCACTCAGCTGCAGGCTGATAGTTTTTTAATTTTCTCCACTGCATAGTGTATTGTAAATTCATGAAATTAATCACATATCCTCAGACTGTATTGTTCTGTGTATGTAATTTTTTATGAAGTGTTTGGAAGCTGCTCTTAAAAGATAAAAAAAAAAAAGGTTTTCTCTTTTTTACTGTAACTTTAATAAATTGCCATTAAAACACCGTTCAAGATATCCTAAATCCGTCCGCAATTTAGCATCTTCAGTATTTTGGCATCATGAGAAAAAATGTTTGGTGTGATTTCCGTGTTTCTGTTTGGAGGAGTATGAATTTGTTTACAGCCCGTTTAAAAAAAAAACCCACATTAAAATAAATATAGCCGACGTCCTGTTGGTCGTAGCTAATGACTGTAAATTAGAAAGTTGTCCGGATTAATAAGAACAATTTATGTACCGAGTTTGGTGTCTGTAGCTAAAACTAACCCCCCCATTTTTGACAAAAGGTGGCGCTATAGATTGCCTCTTCCACGCCCGTTTATGAGCTTTTTCCAGTGTCTAACTATCATTAATACTCATATGTGTGTTGAGTTTCATGACATTCTAAACATGTTATCTGCCTCAAAATCACCAGAAACGAATTTTCAACTTTGACACGTTGCCATGGTAACATAATTTTAGATATCAATATTCCCTTCACAGTTTTACATCGGCCGTGTTTTGACATTATTCTGGTGAAGTTTGAAGCAAATCGAGTAAAAATAAGATGCTGAATTCAAAGCATTTTGAAAACGACACACTTCCTGCAGCCAGTTGGTGGCGCTATAACTTTCAGTCATAATAGTCACATCTATCCGATCGGCATCATACAACGAACAAATCACTGAAGTTTGATCTACATCATACAATGTATGTGGACGTTATTAGGCATTTCCTGGGTCTCATTTTTCGCCATAACTTCATCGCCTCGCCACGGGCAAACCGTTCGACATATCAAAAATATCTTCGCAATATAGCGTCCCCAATGTCTTGAGATCATGTTCACCGAGTTTGGTGGCAATCGTATGGAAATCCTCAGAGGAGTATATCAAATTCCAGAGCATGTGCTTTTTAAACAGCCCTGAATAGCAGACTTCCTGTTGGGCGGAGCCTAAGACATGATGCGCGGAAGTTGTTCGGCTCAATGAGTTCTATATGTGTACCGAGTTTCATATGAATACGTGCAAGTATGTGTGAGCTATACATCAAGTTTTCTGACAATTTTCCAGGGGGCGCCGTAGAGCCCCTGTGCCACGCCCGGGTCCCAGCCTCAGCGGCGTCCTAATGGCCGCAGGTTCCAATGTGCGTGCCAATTTTCGAGAGTTTTCAGGCACGTTAAGGGCCCCGAAACCCTCCGGATAGTTGAAATAAAAAAAAAATTCTTAGGGGAACAATGATTCAATATAGCTGCAAGCAGCGATGACGGGCCCAAGCCGTCAGCATACGCCACCCCGGTGGCATCGATAAAACGGTGCCCAGCGAGCACACGCATCACAGTAACCCTCTGGCAGTTTGGTTTTAAGGGATACGGCAATTAAAGGGTTAATCCAAACCATCAACTCTGTGAAACACACACACACACAGAACAACATATAAAACTTTAAATTCTGTGAAAATATATTTTTCATTGGTAGTTCATGTTAGTTAATGCATTTACAAATGCTAACAAATGAGAAATTATTATAGTTACCAAAGGTTTTAATGATTTATAAGCATTTTTTAATGATTTATTTTTCCATTAACTAACATTAATAATTTTTTCTAACACAAATGAATAAAGTAAAAAATATATTGTTAATATTTAATGTTATTTGTGAATTAACCAATGTTAAAAAACAACATTATTTAACTGTTGTTAATTTACATCATTAATAAATATATACCATTTAATGTTGATCAAAATCAATTCCAAAATGTGTTAATATATTATTACATTTTAATGTTTTATCTTTTGAACATGACTATTTTTCTAATATTACAAATATTTTGTTCATTGTTAGTTCATTGTAAGTTCATACTATCAATGAAGAATTAACATGCTGTAAAAAATATATTTTTCATTGTTAGTTCATGTTAATTAATGCCTTCCCTACCGTTAACAAATGAGACTTAATTATAAAGTGTTATCAAAACCTTTAATGCTTTATAAGCATTTTTTAAGGATTTTATTGAGATGTTTAAACAGACCCTCTCTCTCTCTCTCTCCCCCTCCACACTCACTGAACTCACACAGTCAGTCACTCACCCAGTCACCTACCGCAAACATTAGAAGCACAGAGACAGGAGATCTCTGATAGTTTTAAAATGTTCTCCTCCGCATAGTGTATTGTAAATTCATGAATTAATCACATATCCTCAGACTGTCTTGTTCTGTGTATGTAATTTTTTATGAAGTGTTTGGAAGCTGCTCTTAAAAGAAAAAAAAAAAAAAAGTTTTCTCTTTTTTACTGTAACTTTAATAAATTGCCATTAAAACGCAGTTCAAGATATCCTAAATCTGTCTGCAATTAGCATCTTCAGTATTTTGGCATCGTGAGAAAAAATATTTGGTGTGATTTCCGTGTTTCTGATTGGAGGAGTATGAATTTGTTTACAGCCCGTTTAAAAAAAAAAAAAACCCACATTAAAATAAATATAGCCGACTTCCTGTTGGTCGTAGCTAATGACTGTAAATTAGAAAGTTGTCCGGATTAATAAGAACAATTTATGTACCGAGTTTGGTGTCTGTAGCTATCATTATATATATATAAACATTAATAATTATATACCATTTAATGTTGATCAATATTAATTCCAAAATGTGTTAATATATTATTAAATTTTAAAGTTTATCTTTTGAACATGACTATTTTTCTAACATTAAAAAGATTAATAAATGCTTTAAAAAAAATTGTTCTTTGTTAGTTCATACTATCCTGCAAGAATTAACATGCTGTAAAAATATATTTTTCATTGTTAGTTCAGTTAATTAATGCATTTCCTAATGTTAAGAAATGAGACCTTATTATAAAGTGTTATAAAAATCTTTAATGATTTATAAGCATTTTTTTAAGATTTTAAAAAACAGACCCTCTCTCTCTCTTTCTCTCTCTCACCCACTGCCTCAATCCACACAGTCACTGACAGCCCACCCCACCCCCACCCCTCAATCAGAGGCAGACTGGCAGGAGCTCTCACTCAGCAGTTTAATAACTCTCTGATAGTTTTTTAATTTTCTGCTCTCCATAGTGTATTGTAAATTCATGAAATTAATCACATATCCTCAGACTGTATTGTTATGTGCATGTAATTTTTTATGAAGTGTTTGGAAGCTGCTCTTAAAAGATAAAAAAAAAAAAAAAAATCTATTTTTTACAGTAACTTTAATAAATTGCCATTAAATCATCGTTCAAGATATCCTAAATCCGTCCGCAATTTAGCATCTTCAGTATTTTGGCATCATGAGAAAAAATGTTTGGTGTGATTTACGTGTTTCTGTTTGGAGGAGTATGAATTTGTTTACAGCCTGTTTTAAAAAAAAACCCACTTTAAAATAAATATAGCCGACTTCCTGTTGGTCGTAGCTAATGACTGTAAATTAGAAAGTTGTCCGGATTAATAAGAACAATTTATGTACCGAGTTTGGTGTCTGTAGCTAAAACTAACCCCCCCATTTTTGACAAAAGGTGGCGCTATAGAGTGCCTCTTCCACGCCCGTTTATGAGCTTTTTCCAGTGTCTAACTATCATTAATACTGATATGTGTGTTGAGTTTCATGACATTCTAAACATGTTATCTGCCTCAAAATCACCAGAAACGAATTTTCAACTTTGACACGTTGCCATGGCAACATAATTTTAGATATCAATATTCCCTTCACAGTTTTACATCGGCCGTGTTTTGACATTATTCTGGTGAAGTTTGAAGCAAATCGAGTAAAAATAAGATGCTGAATTCAAAGCATTTTGAAAATGACACACTTCCTGCAGCCAGTTGGTGGCGCTATAACTTTCAGTCATAATAGTCACATCTATCCGATCGGCATCATACAACGAACAAACCACTGAAGTTTGATCTACATCATACAATGTATGTGGACGTTATTAGGCATTTCCTGGGTCTCATTTTTCGCCATAACTTCATCGCCTCGCCACGGGCAAACCGTTCGACATATCAAAAATATCTTCGCAATTTAGCGTCCCCAATGTCTTGAGATCATCTTCACCGAGTTTGGTGGCAATCGTATGGAAATCCTCAGAGGAGTATATCAAATTCCAGAGCATGCGCTTTTTAAACAGCCCTGAATAGCCGACTTCCTGTTGGGCGGAGCCTAAGACATGCAGCGTGAAAGTTGTTCGGCTCAATGAGTTCTATATGTGTACCGAGTTTCATATGAATACGTGCAAGTATGTGTGAGCTATACATCAAGCTTTCTGACAATCTTCCAGGGGGCGCCGTAGAGCCCCTGTGCCACGCCCGGGTCCCAGCGTCTGTGGCGTCCTAATGGCCGCAGGTTCCAATGTGCGTGCCAATTTTCAAGAGTTTTCGGGCACGTTAAGGCCCCCAAAAGTACCCGGATAGTCGAAATAAAAAATAATAAAAAAAAAAAAAAAAATAAATATAGCTGCGAGCAGCGATGACGGGCCCAAGCCGTCAGCATACGCCACCCCGGTGGCATCGATAAAACGGTGCCCAGCGAGCACAAGCATCACAGTAACCCTCTGGCAGTTTGGTTTTAAGGGATACGGCAATTAAAGGGTTAATCCAAACCATCAACTCTGTGAAACACACACACACACAGAACATATAAAACTTTAAATTCTGTGAAAATATATTTTTCATTGGTAGTTGATGTTAGTTAATGCATTTACTAATGCTAACAAATGAGAAATTATTATAGTTACCAAAGCTTTTAATGATTTATAAGCATTTTTTAATGATTTATTTTTCCATTAACTAACATGAATAATTTTTTCTAACACAAATTAATAAAGTAAAAAATATATTGTTAATATTTAATGTTATTTGTGAATTAACCAATGTTAAAAAACAACATTATTTAACTGTTGTTAATTTACATCATTAATAAATATATACCATTTAATGTTGATCAAAATCAATTCCAAAATGTGTTAATATATTATTAAATTTTAAAGTTTTATCTTTTGAACATGACTATTTTTCTAATATAAAAAATATTTTGTTCATTGTTAGTTCATTGTAAGTTCATACTATCAATGAAGAATTAACATACTGTAAAATATATATTTTTCATTGTTAGTTCATGTTAATTAATGCATTCACTACTGTTAACAAATGAGACTTAATTATAAAGTGTTATCAAAACCTTTAATGCTTTATAAGCATTTTTTAAGGATTTTATTGAGATGTTTAAACAGACCCTCTCTCTCTCTCTCCCCCTCCACACTCACTGAACTCACACAGTCAGTCACCCACCCAGTCACCTACCGCAAACATTAGAAGCACAGAGACAGGAGAACTCTGATAGTTTTTAAATTTTCTCCTCTGCATAGTGTATTGTAAATTCATGAAATTAATCACATATCGTCAGACTGTATTGTTCTGTGTATGTAATTTTTTATGAAGTGTTTGGAAGCTGCTCTTAAAAGAAAAAAAAAAAAGAAAAGTTTTCTCTTTTTTACTGTAACTTTAATAAATTGCCATTAAATCATCGTTCAAGATATCCTAAATCCGTCCGCAATTTAGCATCTTCAGTATTTTGGCATCATAAGAAAAAATGTTTGGTGTGATTTCCGTGTTTCTGTTTGGAGGAGTATGAATTTGTTTACAGCTCGTTTTTTAAAAAAAACCACATTAAAATAAATATAGCAGACTTCCTGTTGGTCGTAGCTAATGACTGTAAATTAGAAAGTTGTCCGGATTAATAAGAACAATTTATGTACCGAGTTTGGTGTCTGTAGCTATCATTATATATATATATATATATATATATATATATATATATATATAATCATTAATAATTATATACCATTTAATGTTGATCAATATTAATTCCAAAATGTGTTAATATATTATTAAATTTTAAAGTTTATCTTTTGAACATGACAATTTTTCTAACATTAAAAAGATTAATAAATGCTTTAAAAAAAAAATTTCTTTGTTAGTTCATACTATCATGGAAGAATTAACATGCTGTAAAAATATATTTTTCATTGTTAGTTCATGTTAAATAATGCATTTCCTAATGTTAAGAATTGAGACCTTATTATAAAGTGTTATCAAAATCTTTAATGATTTATAAGCATTTTTTTAAGATTTTAAAAAACAGACCCTCTCTCTCACCCACTGGCTCAATCCACACAGTCACTCACACAGTCACTGACAGCCCACCCCACCCCCACCCCTCACTCAGATGCTGGCTGGCAGGGAGCTCTCACTCAGAAGCAGCTTTGATAGTTTTAAAATTTTCTCCTCTGCATAGTGTATTGTAAATTCATGAAATTAATCACATATCGTCAGACTGTATTGTTCTGTGTATGTAATTTTTTATGAAGTGTTTGGAAGCTGCTCTTAAAAGAAAAAAAAAAAAAAAGAATTCTCTTTTTTACTGTAACTTTAATAAATTGCCATTAAATCATCGTTCAAGATATCCTAAATCCGTCCGCAATTTAGCATCTTCAGTATTTTGGCATCATGAGAAAAAATGTTTGGTGTGATTTCCGTGTTTCTGCTTGGAGGAGTATGAATTTGTTTACAGCCTGTTTTTAAAAAAAACCCACATTAAAATAAATATAGCCGACTTCCTGTTGGTCGTAGCTAATGACTGTAAATTAGAAAGTTGTCCGGATTAATAAGAACAATTTATGTACCGAGTTTGGTGTCTGTAGCTAAAACTAACCCCCCCATTTTTGACAAAAGGTGGCGCTATAGAGTGCCTCTTCCACGCCCGTTTATGAGCTTTTTCCAGTGTCTAACTATCATTAATACTCATATGTGTGTTGAGTTTCATGACATTCTAAACATGTTATCTGCCTCAAAATCACCAGAAACGAATTTTCAACTTTGACACGTTGCCATGGCAACATAATTTTAGATATCAATATTCCCTTCACAGTTTTACATCGGCCGTGTTTTGACATTATTCTGGTGAAGTTTGAAGCAAATCGAGTAAAAATAAGATGCTGAATTCAAAGCATTTTGAAAACAACACACTTCCTGCAGCCAGTTGGTGGCGCTATAACTTTCAGTCATAATAGTCA
The DNA here is from genome assembly GCF_936440315.1 of Barbus barbus. Lineage (NCBI taxonomy): Eukaryota > Metazoa > Chordata > Actinopteri > Cypriniformes > Cyprinidae > Barbus > Barbus barbus. The sequence continues at coordinate 21,808,726 of NC_136736.1, read as the reverse complement.
CATCTATCCGATCGGCATCATACAATGAACAAATCACTGAAGTTTGATCTGCATCATACAATGTATGTGGACGTTATTAGGCATTTCCTGGGTCTCATTTTTCACCATAACTTCATCGCCTCGCCACGGGCAAACCGTTCGACATATCAAAAATATCTTCGCAATTTAGCGTCCCCAATGTCTTGAGATCATGTTCACCGAGTTTGGTGGCAATCGTATGGAAATCCTCAGAGGAGTATATCAAATTCCAGAGCATGCGCTTTTTAAACAGCCCTGAATAGCCGACTTCCTGTTGGGCGGAGCCTAAGACATGCTGCACGGAAGTTGTTCGGCTCAATGAGTTCTATATGTGTACCGAGTTTCATATGAATACGTGCAAGTATGTGTGAGCTATACATCGTGTTTTCTGACAATTTTCCAGGGGGCGCCGTAGAGCCCCTGTGCCACGCCCGGGTCCCAGCCTCAGCGGCGTCCTAATGGCCGCAGGTTCCAATGTGCGTGCCAATTTTCGAGAGTTTTCGGGCACGTTAAGGCCCCCAAAAGTGCCCGGATGATTGAAATAAAAAATAAAAAAAAAAAAAAAAAAAATAATAATCCTTAGAAGAACAATAGGGCCCTGCGCCTTACTGGCTTGGGCCCTAAATATAGCTGCGAGCAGCGATGACGGGCCCAAGCCGTCAGCATACGCCACCCCGGTGGCATCGATAAAACGGTGCCCAGCGAGCACAAGCATTACAGTAACCCTCTGGCAGTTTGGTTTTAAGGGATACGGCAATTAAAGGGTTAATCCAAACCATCAACTCTGTGAAACACACACACACACAGAACAACATATAAAACTTTAAATTCTGTGAAAATATATTTTTCATTGGTAGTTGATGTTAGTTAATGCATTTACTAATGCTAACAAATGAGAAATTATTATAGTTACCAAAGGTTTTAATGATTTATTTTTCCATTAACTAACATGAATATTTTTTTCTAACACAAATGAATAAAGTAAAAAATATATTGTTAATATTTAATGTTATTTGTGAATTAACCAATGTTAAAAAACAACATTATTTAACTGTTGTTAATTTACATCATTAATAAATATATACCATTTAATGTTGATCAAAATCAATTCCAAAATGTGTTAATATATTATTACATTTTAAAGTTTTATCTTTTGAACATGACTATTTTTCTAATATTAAAAATATTTTGTTCATTGTTAGTTCGTTGTAAGTTCATACTATCAATGAAGAATTAACATGCTGTAAAATATATATTTTTCATTGTTAGTTCATGTTAATTAATGCATTCCCTACTGTTAACAAATGAGACTTAATTATAAAGTGTTATCAAAACCTTTAATGCTTTATAAGCATTTTTTAAGGATTTTATTGAGAAGTTTAAACAGACCCTCTCTCTCTCTCTCTCTCTCTCTCTCTCTCTCTCTTTCTCTCCCCCTCCCCCTCCACACTCACTGAACTCACACAGTCAGTCACCCACCGCACACATTAGAAGCAGTGACAGGAGATCTCTGATAGTTTTTAAATTTTCTCCTCTCCATAGTGTATTGTAAATTCATGAAATTAATCACATATCCTCAGACTGTATTGTTCTGTGTATGTAATTTTTTATGAAGTGTTTGGAAGCTGCTCTTAAAAGATAAAAAAAAAAATGTTTTTTCTTGTTTACTGTAACTTTAATAAATTGCCATTAAATCATCGTTCAAGATATCCTAAATCCGTCCACAATTTAGCATCTTCAGTATTTTGGCATCATGAGAAAAAATGTTTGGTGTGATTTCTGTGTTTCTGCTTGAAGGAGTATGAATTTGTTTACAGCCTGTTTAAAAAAAACCCACATTAAAATAAATATAGCCGACTTCCTGTTGGTCGTAGCTAATGACTGTAAATTAGAAAGTTGTCCGGATTAATAAGAACAATTTATGTACCGAGTTTGGTGTCTGTAGCTATCATTATATATATATATATATAAACATTAATAATTATTAGGGCTGGGACTTTAACGCGTTAATTTAGATTAATTAATTACACAAAAATAACGCGTTAAATTTTTTTAACGCATTTTAATCGCACTTATTTTTGCACCGCGGAACGTTTCTCACTGGATGAGTTTCGGCGGACCGATTATACTGGAGCACCTACTAGCGTTCAGACAAAAGACGCAAAGAACGGACTTGCGTTCTCGTGGAGACCGGTCTTGCCTATGAGGCGCCGGGCTTGACAAAAGTCAAGCGAACACGGGGAGAGTGCGCGAGAGAGAGCTTCCTTGGAAGAACGAACTCGGAAGGACACGAGAACACAGAACGCACACTTATGAGAACTGAGATGTAACTTACTGCGTTCCTGCTTAACTGACCACATAGTCTCAGCATAAGAAACGGCCAATGAACAATCAATATTACAAAATGTCATAACTTATTAAAACATTTCATACTATTATAGATATTACTTTCATATAATTGTATTGTGTTTTATTTTACAGCGTTATATGTTTTACTGTTAAGATTAATTTTAATATGCCAATAAAAATGCAGACTTTCTCCGGGTCTTATAATTTTATTAAAATTAACCAAAACAAAACGATAAATGTTTACTTTTTTATTTTTATTTAACAGGGACAATGCAGTATAACATTGCTACAATTTCATGCAGCCGATGCTCTACATATAGGCTTCTAGCCGGAGGCTAATTTGCAGCCCCAGTCCCTGGTTGGGCTAAAAAAAACAAAAAAAAAACACAAATGAAATAAAATAAAATAAACAACTAAAACTATGTACCACCATCAATGTTCACATATCTGCTTTTGTTTGAACCACTTTTTCAGTTTTGTTTGAAAAATATTCAACTGTGTTTCCATTTTCAATTCAGCTGACAGGCTGTTCCATAACAACGTACCTTGAACTGAAAATGTAGATTGTGCAAATTTAGTTTTTCTCTGTGGTATTATACAGTTCTGTGTAGTTGCACCTCTTGTAGCGATCCCCTTACTACTCTGTTTTGATATTAATTTGCATATAACTTTTGGCGCAAGATTATTTAAACATTTAAAAAACATTTTAATAAAAGATGAATTTATAAAATTTTCAAAACTAAGCAAACTATATTTTTGTAAAATGCTACAGTGATGCCATCTGGTTGGTTTCTTATCCAAAACTTTTAGTGTTTGTTTATATAGGGATCTGACAGGTTTAATAGTCAGTTGAGAAACCTGACTCCAGACGGTCACACAGTAAGATAAATGTGATAAAATCATTGCATGCATGTATAACTTGGCTGCTTTCAAGGATATATATGGTCTAATCATGTAAAAACAATTCAGATTTGTTTTGATTTGTTCTACATAGCTTCTTAACATGCATATCAAATTTCAACTTGAAGAGCCGTTAAGTATTTGTGAGAGCGACTTTAAAGCTTACAGGCTTCCGTACACTGGCCGCCCACAGCGTTTTCTGGGATTTCTAACGGCTCGATTCTCTCAAGTCTGCACTCGATGCATCCTCAGTTTCAAGAACATATCCGGGCACTTTCATGCATCCTCTATACTTGCATTCTTGAGAATTGGAACTGAACTTCGGTGGTTAATGATGACGTAGAACGAGAACACAAGGACGCAAGATCGCTGAAGAATGCATATTGAGAAACAGCCAAAAACAAATCACAGTGAACATGGACAAAGAAGCTGATGAGACCGCTTTGGTTGGCCCTGTGGATGGGAAATTTAAAAATCCATATAAAAAAAACTTACTTCTCACTGTTCTCAGTTCAAATATTTATATGCGATTAAAATGCGATTAATTTCGATTAATTAATTACAAAGCCTCTAATTAATTAGATTAATTTTTTTAATCGAGTCCCGGCCCTAATAATTATATACCATTTAATGTTGTTCAATATTAATTCCAAAATGTGTTAATATATTATTAAATTTTAAAGTTTATCTTTTGAACATGACTATTTTTCTAACATTAAAAAGATTAATAAATGCTTTAAAAAAAAATTGTTCTTTGTTAGTTCATACTATCCTGGAAGAATTAACATGCTGTAAAAATATATTTTTCATTGTTAGTTCACGTTAATTAATGCATTTCCTAATGTTAAGAAATGAGACCTTATTATAAAGTGTTATCAAAACCTTTAATGCTTTATAAGCATTTTTTAAGGATTTTATTGAGAAGTTTAAACAGACCCTCTCTCTCTCTCTCTTTCTCTCCCCCTCCCCCTCCACACTCACTAAACTCACACAGTCAGTCACCCACCCAGTCACCTACCGCACACATTAGAAGCACAGAGACAGGAGAACTCTGATAAGTTTGAAAATTTTCTTTTCGCCATAGTGTATTGTAAATTCATGAAATAATCACATATCCTCAGACTGTCTTGTTCTGTGTATGTAATTTTTTATGAAGTGTTTGGAAGCTGCTCTTAAAAGATAAAAAAAAAAAAAGTGTTCTTTTTTACTGTAACTTTAATAAATTTCCATTAAATCATCGTTCAAGATATCCTAAATCCGTCCGCAATTTAGCATCATCAGTATTTTGGCATCATGACAAAAAATGTTTGGTGTGATTTCCGTGTTTCTGATTGGAGGAGTATGAATTTGTTTACAGCCCGTTTAAAAAAAAAAAACACACATTAAAATAAATATAGCCGACTTCCTGTTGGTCGTAGCTAATGACTGTAAATTAGAAAGTTGTCCGGATTAATAAGAACAATTTATATACCGAGTTTGGTGTCTGTAGCTATCATATATATATATATATATATATATATATATATATATATATATATACAAATTAATAATTATATACCATTTAATGTTGATCAATATTAATTCCAAAATGTGTTAATATATTATTAAATTTTAAAGTTTATCTTTTGAACATGACTATTTTTCTAACATTAAAAAGATTAATAAATGCTTTAAAAAAAATTGCTCTTTGTTATTTCATACTATCATGGAAGAATTAACATGCTGTAAAAATATATTTTTCATTGTTAGTTCACGTTAATTAATGCATTTCCTAATGTTAAGAAATGAGACCTTATTATAAAGTGTTATCAAAATCTTTAATGATTTATAAGCATTTTTTTAAGATTTTAAAAAACAGACCCTCTCTCTCTTTCTCTCTCTCACCCACTGGCTCAATCCACACTCAATCCACACAGTCACTCACACAGTCACTCACAGCCCACCCCCACCCCTCACTCAGCAGCAGTGACAGGGAGCTCTCACTCAGAGGCAGGCTGGCAGGGAGCTCTCACTCAAAAGCAGCTCTGATAGTTTTTAAATTTTCTCCTCCGCATAGTGTATTATAAATTCATGAAATTAATCCCATAACCTCAGACTGTATTGTTCTGTGTATGTAATTTTTTATGAAGTGTTTGGAAGCTGCTCTTAAAAGATAAAAAAAAAAATGTTTTTTCTTGTTTACTGTAACTTTAATAAATTTCCATTAAATCATCGTTCAAGATATCCTAAATCCGTCCGCAATTTAGCATCATCAGTATTTTGGCATCATGAGAAAAAATGTTTGGTGTGATTTCCGTGTTTCTGTTTGGAGGAGTATGAATTTGTTTACAGCCCGTTTAAAAAAAAAACCCACATTAAAATAAATATAGCCGACTTCCTGTTGGTCGTAGCTAATGACTGTAAATTAGAAAGTTGTCCGGATTAATAAGAACAATTTATGTACCGAGTTTGGTGTCTGTAGCTAAAACTAACCCCCCCATTTTTGACAAAAGGTGGCGCTATAGAGTGCCTCTTCCACGCCCGTTTATGAGCTTTTTCCAGTTTCTAACTATCATTAAAATGGATATGTGTGTTGAGTTTCATGACATTCTAAACATGTTATCTGCCTCAAAATCACCAGAAACGAATTTTCAACTTTGACACGTTGCCATGGCAACACAATTTTAGATATCAATATTCCCTTCACAGTTTTACATCGGCCGTGTTTTGACATTATTCTGGTGAAGTTTGAAGCAAATCGAGTAAAAATAAGATGCTGAATTCAAAGCATTTTGAAAACGACACACTTCCTGCAGCCAGTTGGTGGCGCTATAACTTTCAGTCATAATAGTCACATCTATCCGATCGGCATCATACAACGAACAAACCACTGGAGTTTGATCAACATCATACAATGTATGTGGACGTTATTAGGCATTTCCTGGGTCTCATTTTTCGCCATAACTTCATCGCCTCGCCACGGGCAAACCGTTCGACATATCAAAAATATCTTCGCAATTTAGCGTCCCCAATGTCTTGAGATCATGTTCACCGAGTTTGGTGGCAATCGTATGGAAATCCTCAGAGGAGTATATCAAATTCCAGAGCATGCGCTTTTTAAACAGCCCTGAATAGCCGACTTCCTGTTGGGCGGAGCCTAAGACATGCTGCGCGGAAGTTGTTCGGCTCAATGAGTTCTATATGTGTACCGAGTTTCATATGAATACGTGCAAGTATGTGTGAGCTATACATCGTGTTTTCTGACAATTTTCCAGGGGGCGCCGTAGAGCCCCTGTGCCACGCCCGGGTCCCAGCCTCAGCGGCGTCCTAATGGCCGCAGGTTCCAACGTGCGTGCCAATTTTCAAGAGTTTTCGGGCACGTTAAGGCCCCCAAAACCCCCCGGATAGTTGAAATAAAAAAAAAATTCTTAGGGGAACAATGATTCAATATAGCTGCGAGCAGCGATGACGGGCCCAAGCCGCCAGTGCATATGCCACCCCGGTGGCATCGATAAAACGGTGCCCAGCGAGCACACACAATACAGTAACCCTCTGGCAGTTTGGTTTTAAGGGATACGGCAATTAAAGGGTTAATCCAAACCATCAACTCTGTGAAACACACACACACACAGAACAACATATAAAACTTTAAATTCTGTGAAAATATATTTTTCATTGGTAGTTGATGTTAGTTAATGCATTTACTAATGCTAACAAATGAGAAATTATTATAGTTACCAAAGCTTTTAATGATTTATAAGCATTTTTTTTATGATTTATTTTTCCATTAACTAACATGAATAATTTTTACTAACACAAATAAAGTAAAAAATATATTGTTAATATTTAATGTTATTTGTGAATTAACCAATGTTAAAAAACAACATTATTTAACTGTTGTTAGTTAACATCAACAATAATTATATACCATTTAATGGTGATCAATATTAATTCCAAAATGAGTTAATATATTATTACATTTTAAAGTTTTATCTTTTGAGCATGACTATTTTTCTAATATTAAAAATATTATGTTCATTGTTAGCTCATTGTAAGTTCATACTATCAATGAAGAATTAACATGCTGTAAAAAATATATTTTTCATTGTTAGTTCATATTAATTAATGCATTCCCTACTGTTAACAATTGAGACTTAATTATAAAGTGTTATCAAAACCTTTAATGCTTTATAAGCATTTTTTAAGGATTTTATTGAGAAGTTTAAACAGACCCTCTCTCTCTCTCTCTCTCTCTCTCTTTCTTTCTCTCTCTCTCCCCCTCCACACTCACTGAACTCACACAGTCACTCACACCCCACCCCTCACTCAGAAGCAGTGACAGGGAGCTCTCACTCAGCAGCAGCTCTGATAGTTTTTTAATTTTCTCCTCTGCATAGTGTATTGTAAATTCATGAAATTAATCACATATCCTCAGACTGTATTGTTCTGTGTATGTAATTTTTTATGAAGTGTTTGGAAGCTGCTCTTAAAAAAAAAAAAAAAAAAAAGAATTCTCTTTTTTACTGTAACTTTAATAAATTGCCATTAAATCATCGTTCAAGATATCCTAAATCCGTCCGCAATTTAGCATCTTCAGTATTTTGGCATCACTAGAAAAAATGTTTTGGTGTGATTTCTGTGTTTCTGTTTGGAGGAGTATGAATTTGTTTACAGCTCGTTTTAAAAAAAAAACCCACATTAAAATAAATATAGCCGACTTCCTGTTGGTCGTAGCTAATGACTGTAAATTAGAAAGTTGTCCGGATTAATAAGAACAATTTATGTACCGAGTTTGGTGTCTGTAGCGATCATTATATATATATAATCATTAATAATTATATACCATTTAATGTTGATCAATATTAATTCCAAAATGTGTTAATATATTATTAAATTTTAAAGTTTATCTTTTGAACATGACTATTTTTCTAACATTAAAAAGATTAATAAATGCTTTAAAAAATTTTTTTCTTTGTTAGTTCATACTATCATGGAAGAATTAACATCCTGTAAAAATATATTTTTCATTGTTAGTTCATGTTAATGCATTTCCTAATGTTAAGAAATGAGACCTTATTATAAAGTGTTATCAAAATCTTTAATGATTTATAAGCATTTTTTAAAGATTTTAAAAAACAGACCCTCTCTCTCTTTTTCTCTCTCTCTCACCCACTGCCTCAATCCACACAGTCACTCACACAGTCACTCACACCCCACAACACCCCACCCCCACCCCTCACTCAGAAGCAGTGGCAGGAGCTCTCACTCAGAAGCAGGCTGATAGTTTTTAAATTTTCTCCTAAGCATAGTGTATTGTAAATTCATGAAATTAATCACATATCCTCAGACTGTATTGTTCTGTGTATGTAATTTTTTATGAAGTGTTTGGAAGCTGCTCTTAAAAGATAAAAAAAAAAAAAAAATTATCTTTTTTACTGTAACTTTAATAAATTTCCATTAAATCATCGTTCAAGATATCCTAAATCCGTCCGCAATTTAGCATCTTCAGTATTTTGGCATCATGAGAAAAAATGTTTGGTGTGATTTCCGTGTTTCTGCTTGGAGGAGTATTAATTTGTTTACAGCCCGTTTAAAAAAAAACCCCACATTAAAATAAATATAGCCGATTTCCTGTTGGTCGTAGCTAATGACTGTAAATTAGAAAGTTGTCCGGATTAATAAGAACAATTTATGTACCGAGTTTGGTGTCTGTAGCTATCATTATATATATATAATCATTAATAATTATATACCATTTAATGTTGATGAATATTAATTCCAAAATGTGTTTATATATTATTACATTTTAAAGTTAATCTTTTGAACATGATTATTTTTCTAACATTAAAAAGATTAATAAATGCTTTAAAAAAAAAGTTATTTGTTAGTTCATACTATCATGGAAGAATTAACATGCTGTAAAAATATATTTTTCATTGTTAGTTCACGTTAATTAATGCATTTCCTAATGTTAAGAATTGAGACCTTATTATAAAGTGTTATCAAAATCTTTAATGATTTATAAGCATTTTTTAAAGATTTAAAAAAAACAGACCCTCTCTCTCTCTTTCTCTCTCTCACCCACTGCCTCAATCCACACAGTCACTCACACAGTCACTGACAGCCCACCCCACCCCCACCCCTCACTCAGCTGCAGGCTGACAGGACCTCTCACTCAGAAGCATTATATCAACTCTGATAGTTTTTAAATTTTCTCCTAAGCATAGTGTATTGTAAATTCATGAAATTAATCACATATCCTCAGACTGTATTGTTCTGTGTATGTAATTTTTTATGAAGTGTTTGGAAGCTGCTCTTAAAAGATAAAAAAAAATAAAAATTATCTTTTTTACTGTAACTTTAATAAATTGCCATTAAATCATCGTTCAAGATATCCTAAATCCGTCCGCAATTTAGCATCTTCAGTATTTTGGCATCATGATAAAAAATGTTTCGTGTGATTTCCGTGTTTCTGCTTGGAGGAGTATTAATTTGTTTACAGCCCGTTTTTAAAAAAAACCCACATTAAAATAAATATAGCCGACTTCCTGTTGGTCGTAGCTAATGACTGTAAATTAGAAAGTTGTCCGGATTAATAAGAACAATTTATGTACCAAGTTTGGTGTCTGTAGCTAAAACTAACCCCCCCATTTTTGACAAAAGGTGGCGCTATAGAGTGCCTCTTCCACGCCCGTTTATGAGCTTTTTCCAGTGTCTAACTATCATTAATACTGATATGTGTGTTGAGTTTCATGACATTCTAAACATGTTATCTGCCTCAAAATCACCAGAAACGAATTTTCAACTTTGACACGTTGCCATGGCAACATAAGTTTAGATATCAATATTCCCTCCACAGTTTTACATCGGCCGTGTTTTGACATTATTCTGGTGAAGTTTGAAGCAAATCGAGTAAAAATAAGATGCTGAATTCAAAGCATTTTGAAAACGACACACTTCCTGCAGCCAGTTGGTGGCGCTATAACTTTCAGTCATAATAGTCACATCTATCCGATCGGCATCATACAACGAACAAATCACTGAAGTTTGATCTGCATCATACAATGTATGTGGACGTTATTACGCATTTCCTGGGTCTCATTTTTCGCCATAACTTCATCGCCTCGCCACGGGCAAACCGTTCGACATATCAAAAATATCTTCGCAATTTAGCGTCCCCAATGTCTTGAGATCATGTTCACCGAGTTTGGTGGCAATCGTATGGAAATCCTCAGAGGAGTATATCAAATTCCAGAGCATGCGCTTTTTAAACAGCCCTGAATAGCCGACTTCCTGTTGGGCGGAGCCTAAAACATGCAGCATGAAAGTTGTTCAGCTCAATGAGTTCTATATGTGTACCGAGTTTCATATGAATACGTGCAAGTATGTGTGAGCTATACATCAAGCTTTCTGACAATTTTGCAGGGGGCGCCGTAGAGCCCCTGTGCCACGCCCGGGTCCCAGCCTCAGCGGCGTCCTAATGGCCGCAGGTTCCAATGTGTGTGCCAATTTTCAAGAGTTTTCGGGCACGTTAAGGCCCCCAAAAGTACCCGGATAGTCGAAATAAAAAATAATAAAAAAAAAAAAAAAAAAAAAAAAAAAAAAAAATAATAATCCTTAGGGGAACAATAGGGCCCTGCGCCTTACTGGCTTGGGCCCTAAATATAGCTGCGAGCAGCGATGACGGGCCCAAGCCGTCAGCATACGCCACCCCGGTGGCATCGATAAAACGGTGCCCAGCGAGCACAAGCATCACAGTAACCCTCTGGCAGTTTGGTTTTAAGGGATACGGCAATTAAAGGGTTAATCCAAACCATCAACTCTGTGAAACACACACACACAGAACAACATATAAAACTTTAAATTCTGTGAAAATATATTTTTCATTGGTAGTTGATGTTAGTTAATGCATTTACTAATGCTAACAAATGAGAAATTATTATAGTTACCAAAGGTTTTAATGATTTATAAGCATTTTTTAATGATTTATTTTTCCATTAACTAAAATGAATAATTTTTTCTAACACAAATGAATAAAGTAAAAAATATATTGTTAATATTTAATGTTATTTGTGAATTAACCAATGTTAAAAAACAACATTATTTAACTGTTGTTAATTTACATCATTAATAAATATATACCATTTAATGTTGAAATCAATGTTTTAATGTTTAAAATCAATTCCAAAATGTGTTAATATATTAAATTTTAAAGTTTTATCTTTTGAACATGACTATTTTTCTAATATTAAAAATATTTTGTTCATTGTTAGTTCATTGTAAGTTCATACTATCAATGAAGAATTAACATGCTTTAAAAAATATATTTTTCATTGTTAGTTCATGTTAATTAATGCATTCCCTACTGTTAACAAATGAGACTCAATTATAAAGTGTTATCAAAACCTTTAATGCTTTAAGCATTTTTTAAGGATTTTATTGAGAAGTTTAAACAGACTCTCTCTCTCTCTCTCTCTCTCTCTCTCTCGCTCTCTCTCTCTCTCTTTCTCTCTCTCTCCCCCTCCACACTCACTGAACTCACACAGTCAGTCACTCACCCAGTCACCTACCGCACACATTAGAAGCACAGTGACAGGATATCTCTGATAAGTTTTAAAATTTTCTTCTCGCCATAGTGTACTGTAAATTCATGGAATTAATCACATATCCTCAGACTGTCCTGTTCTGTGTTTGGTGTGAATTTGTGGTTTCTGCTTGGAGGTGTATGAATTTGTTTACAGCCCGTTTTGAAAAAAAAAAACATAAAAAAAAAAAAGCCGACTTCCTGTTGGTCGTAGCTAATGTCTGTAAATTAGAAAGTTGTCCGGCTTAATGTGAACAATTTATGTACCAAGTTTGGTGTCTGTAGCTATCATTATATATATATATATAATCATTAATAATTATATTCCATTTAATGTTGATCAATATTAATTCCAAAATGTGTTAATATATTATTAAATTTTAAAGTTTCTCTTTTGAACATGACTATTTTTCTAACATTAAAAATATTTTGTTCATTGTTAGTTCATTGTAAGTTCATACTATCAATGAAGAATTAACATGCTGTAAAAAATTATATTTTTCATTGTTAGTTCATGTTAATTAATGCATTCCCTACTGTTAACAAATGAGACTTAATTATAAAGTGTTATCAAAACCTTTAATGCTTTATAAGCATTTTTTAAAGATTTAAAAAAAACAGACCCTCTCTCTCTTTCTCTCTCTCACCCAGCTCCTCAATCCACACAGTCACTCACACCCCACCCCACCCCCACCCCCTCACTCAGCTGCAGGCTGACAGGGAACTCTCACTCATAGAAGCATTGTAACAACTGTCTGATAGTTTTTAAATTTTCTCCTAAGCATAGTGTATTGTAAATTCATGAAATTAATCACATATCGTCAGACTGTATTGTTCTGTGTATGTAATTTTTTATGAAGTGTTTGGAAGCTGCTCTTAAAAGATAAAAAAAAAAAAAAAAATCTCTTTTTTACTGTAACTTTAATAAATTGCCATTAAATCATCGTTCAAGATATCCTAAATCCGTCCGCAATTTAGCATCTTCAGTATTTTGGCATCATGAGAAAAAATGTTTGGTGTGATTTACGTGTTTCTGCTTTGAGGAGTATGAATTTGTTTACAGCCCGTTTTAAAAAAAAACCCACATTAAAATAAATATAGCCGACGTCCTGTTGGTCGTAGCTAATGACTGTAAATTAGAAAGTTGTCCGGATTAATAAGAACAATTTATGTACCGAGTTTGGTGTCTGTAGCTAAAACTAACCCCCCCATTTTTGACAAAAGGTGGCGCTATAGAGTGTCTCTTCCACGCCCGTTTATGAGCTTTTTCCAGTGTCTAACTATCATTAAAATGGATATGTGTGTTGAGTTTCATGACATTCTAAACATGTTATCTGCCTCAAAATCACCAGAAACGAATTGTCAACTTTGACACGTTGCCATGGCAACATAATTTTAGATATCAATATTCCCTTCACAGTTTTACATCGGCCGTGTTTTGACATTATTCTGGTGAAGTTTGAAGCAAATCGAGTAAAAATAAGATGCTGAATTCAAATCATTTTGAAAACGACACACTTCCTGCAGCCAGTTGGTGGCGCTATAACTTTCAGTCATAATAGTCACATCTATCCGATCGGCATCACACAACGAACAAACCACTGGAGTTTGATCTACATCATACAATGTATGTGGACGTTATTAGGCATTTCCTGGGTCTCATTTTTCGCCATAACTTCATCGCCTCGCCACGGGCAAACCGTTCGACATATCAAAAATATCTTCGCAATTTAGCGTCCCCAATGTCTTGAGATCATGTTCACCGAGTTTGGTGGCAATCGTATGGAAATCCTCAGAGGAGTATATCAAATTCCAGAGCATGCGCTTTTTAAACATCCCTGAATAGCCGACTTCCTGTTGGGCGGAGCCTAAGACATGCAGCGTGAAAGTTGTTCAGCTCAATGAGTTCTATATGTGTACCGAGTTTCATATGAATACGTGCAAGTATGTGTGAGCTATACATCAAGCTTTCTGACAATTTTCCAGGGGGCGCCGTAGAGCCCCTGTGCCACGCCCGGGTCCCAGCCTCAGCGGCGTCCTAATGGCCGCAGGTTCCAATGTGCGTGCCAATTTTCGAGAGTTTTCGGGCACGTTAAGGCCCCCAAAAGTGCCCGGATGATTGAAATAAAAAAAAAAAAAAAAATAAATAAATATAGCTGCGAGCAGCGATGACGGGCCCAAGCCGTCAGCATACGCCACCCCGGTGGCATCGATAAAACGGTGCCCAGCGAGCACAAGCATCACAGTAACCCTCTGGCAGTTTGGTTTTAAGGGATACGGCAATTAAAGGGTTAATCCAAACCATCAACTCTGTGAAACACACACACACAGAACAACATATAAAACTTTAAATTCTATGAAAATATATTTTTCATTGGTAGTTGATGTTAGTTAATGCATTTACTAATGCTAACAAATGAGAAATTATTATAGTTACCAAAGGTTTTAATGATTTATAAGCATTTTTTAATGATTTATTTTTCCATTAACTAAAATGAATAATTTTTTCTAACACAAATGAATAAAGTAAAAAATATATTGTTAATATTTAATGTTATTTGTGAATTAACCAATGTTAAAAAACAACATTATTTAACTGTTGTTAATTTACATCATTAATAAATATATACCATTTAATGTTGAAATCAATGTTTTAATGTTTAAAATCAATTCCAAAATGTGTTAATATATTAAATTTTAAAGTTTTATCTTTTGAACATGACTATTTTTCTAATATTAAAAATATTATGTTCATTGTTAGCTCATTGTAAGTTCATACTATCAATGAAGAATTAACATGCTTTAAAAAATATATTTTTCATTGTTAGTTCATGTTAATTAATGCATTCCCTACTGTTAACAAATGAGACTCAATTATAAAGTGTTATCAAAACCTTTAATGCTTTAAGCATTTTTTAAGGATTTTATTGAGAAGTTTAAACAGACTCTCTCTCTCTCTCTCTCTCTCTCTCTCTCTCTCTCTCTCTCTCTCTCCCCTCCACACTCACTGAACTCACACAGTCAGTCACTCACCCAGTCACCTACCGCACACATTAGAAGCACAGTGACAGGATATCTCTGATAAGTTTTAAAATTTTCTTCTCGCCATAGTGTACTGTAAATTCATGGAATTAATCACATATCCTCAGACTGTCTTGTTCTGTGTTTGGTGTGAATTTGTGGTTTCTGCTTGGAGGTGTATGAATTTGTTTACAGCCCGTTTTGAAAAAAAAAAACACATAAAAAAAAAAAAGCCGACTTCCTGTTGGTCGTAGCTAATGTCTGTAAATTAGAAAGTTGTCCGGCTTAATGTGAACAATTTATGTACCAAGTTTGGTGTCTGTAGCTATCATTATATATATATAATCATTAATAATTATATTCCATTTAATGTTGATCAATATTAATTCCAAAATGTGTTAATATATTATTAAATTTTAAAGTTTCTCTTTTGAACATGACTATTTTTCTAACATTAAAAATATTTTGTTCATTGTTAGTTCATTGTAAGTTCATACTATCAATGAAGAATTAACATGCTGTAAAAAATTATATTTTTCATTGTTAGTTCATGTTAATTAATGCATTCCCTACTGTTAACAATTGAGACTTAATTATAAAGTGTTATGAAAACCTTTAATGCTTTATAAGCATTTTTTAAAGATTTAAAAAAAACAGACCCTCTCTCTCTTTCTCTCTCTCACCCAGCTCCTCAATCCACACAGTCACTCACACCCCACCCCACCCCCACCCCCTCACTCAGCTGCAGGCTGACAGGGAACTCTCACTCATAGAAGCATTGTAACAACTGTCTGATAGTTTTTAAATTTTCTCCTCTGCATAGTGTATTGTAAATTCATGAAATTAATCACATATCCTCAGACTGTATTGTTCTGTGTATGTAATTTTTTATGAAGTGTTTGGAAGCTGCTCTTAAAAGATAAAAAAAAAAAAAAAATCTCTTTTTTACTGTAACTTTAATAAATTGCCATTAAATCATCGTTCAAGATATCCTAAATCCGTCCGCAATTTAGCATCTTCAGTATTTTGGCATCATGAGAAAAAATGTTTGGTGTGATTTACGTGTTTCTGCTTTGAGGAGTATGAATTTGTTTACAGCCCGTTTTAAAAAAAAACCCACATTAAAATAAATATAGCCGACGTCCTGTTGGTCGTAGCTAATGACTGTAAATTAGAAAGTTGTCCGGATTAATAAGAACAATTTATGTACCGAGTTTGGTGTCTGTAGCTAAAACTAACCCCCCCATTTTTGACAAAAGGTGGCGCTATAGAGTGCCTCTTCCACGCCCGTTTATGAGGTTTTTCCAGTGTCTAACTATCATTAAAATGGATATGTGTGTTGAGTTTCATGACATTCTAAACATGTTATCTGCCTCAAAATCACCAGAAACGAATTTTCAACTTTGACACGTTGCCATGGCAACATAATTTTAGATATCAATATTCCCTTCACAGTTTTACATCGGCCGTGTTTTGACATTATTCTGGTGAAGTTTGAAGCAAATCGAGTAAAAATAAGATGCTGAATTCAAATCATTTTGAAAACGACACACTTCCTGCAGCCAGTTGGTGGCGCTATAACTTTCAGTCATAATAGTCACATCTATCCGATCGGCATCATACAACGAACAAACCACTGGAGTTTGATCAACATCATACAATGTATGTGGACGTTATTAGGCATTTCCTGGGTCTCATTTTTCGCCATAACTTCATCGCCTCGCCACGGGCAAACCGTTCGACATATCAAAAATATCTTCGCAATTTAGCGTCCCCAATGTCTTGAGATCATGTTCACCGAGTTTGGTGGCAATCGTATGGAAATCCTCAGAGGAGTATATCAAATTCCAGAGCATGCGCTTTTTAAACAGCCCTGAATAGCCGACTTCCTGTTGGGCGGAGCCTATGACATGCTGCGCGGAAGTTGTTCGGCTCAATGAGTTCTATATGTGTACCGAGTTTCATATGAATACGTGCAAGTATGTGTGAGCTATACATCAAGCTTTCTGACAATTTTCCAGGGGGCGCCGTAGAGCCCCTGTGCCACGCCCGGGTCCCAGCCTCAGCGGCGTCCTAATGGCCGCAGGTTCCAATGTGCGTGCCGATTTTCGAGAGTTTTCGGGCACGTTAAGGCCCCCAAAAGTGCCCGGATGATTGAAATAAAAAAAAAAAAAAAAAAAAAAAAAAAAAAAAAAAAAAAAAAAATAATAATCCTTAGAAGAACAATAGGGCCCTGCGCCTTACTGGCTTGGGCCCTAATAATCCTTAGAAGAACAATAGGGCCCTGCGCCTTACTGGCTTGGGCCCTAAATATAGCTGCAAGCAGCGATGACGGGCCCAAGCCGTCAGCATACGCCACCCCGGTAGCATCGATAAAACTGTGCCCAGCGAGCACAAGCATCACAGTAACCCTCTGGCAGTTTGGTTCTAAGGGATACGGCAATTAAAGGGTTAATCCAAACCATCAACTCTGTGAAACACACACACACAGAACAACATATAAAACTTTCAATTCTGTGAAAATATATTTTTCATTGGTAGTTGATGTTAGTTAATGCATTTACTAATGCTAACAAATGAGAAATTATTATAGTTACCAAAGGTTTTAATGATTCAAAAGCATTTTTGAATGATTTATTTTCCATTAACTACCATGAATAATTTTTACTAACACAAATGAATAAAGTAAAAAATATATTGTTAATATTTCATGTTATTTGTGAATTAACCAATGTTAAAGACCTATATTATTTAACTGTTGTTAGTTAACATCATTAATAATTATATACCATTTAATGTTGATCAATATTAATTCCAAAATGTGTTAATATATTATTAAAATTTAAAGTTTTATCTTTTGAACATGACTATTTTTCTAACATTAAAAATATTTTGTTCATTGTTAGTTCATTGTAAGCTCATACTATCAATGAAGAATTAACATGCTGTAAAAAATATTAATGCATTCCCTACTGTTAACAAATGAGACTTCATTATAAAGTGTTATCAAAACCTTTAATGCTTTATAAGCATTTTTTAAGGATTTTATTGAGAAGTTTAAACAGACCCTCTCTCTCCTTCTCTCTCTCACCCACTGGCTCAATCCACACTGAACTCACACAGTCACTCACACCCCACCCCACCCCCACCCCTCACTCAGAAGCAGTGGCAGGAGCTCTCACTCAGAAGCATTGTAACAACTCTCTGATAGTTTTTCAATTTTCTCCTCCGCATAGTGTATTGTAAATTCATGAATTAATCACATATCCTCAGACTGTCTTGTTCTGTGTATGTAATTTTTTATGAAGTGTTTGGAAGCTGCTCTTAAAAGATTAAAAAAAAAAAAAAAGTGTTCTTTTTTACTGTAACTTTAATAAATTGCCATTAAATCACCGTTCAAGATATCCTAAATCGGTCCGCAATGTAGCATCTTCAGTATCTTGGAATCATGTGAAAAAATGTTTGGTGTGAATTTTTGGTTTCTGTTTGGAGGAGTATGAATTTGTTTACAGCCCGTTTAAAAAAAAAAAACACATAAAAAAAAAATAGCCGATTTCCTGTTGGTCGTAGCTAATGACTGTAAATTAGAAAGTTGTCCGGATTAATAAGAACAATTTATGTACCGAGTTTGGTGTCTGTAGCTATCATTATATATATATAATCATATACCATTTAATGTTGATGAATATTAATTCCAAAATGTGTTTATATATTATTACATTTTAAAGTTAATCTTTTGAACATGATTATTTTTCTAACATTAAAAAGATTAATAAATGCTTTAAAAAAAAAGTTCTTTGTTAGTTCATACTATCCTGGAAGAATTAACATGCTGTAAAAATATATTTTTCATTGTTAGTTCACGTTAATTAATGCATTTCCTAATGTTAAGAATTGAGACCTTATTATAAAGTGTTATCAAAATCTTTAATGATTTATAAGCATTTTTTAAAGATTTTAAAAAAACAGAACCTCTCTCTCTCTCTCTCTCTCTCTCACCCACTGGCTCAATCCACACAGTCACTCACAGCCCACCCCACCCCACCCCCACCCCTCACTCAGATGCAGGCTGGCAGGGATCTCTCACTCAGAAGCATTATATCAACTCTCTGATAGTTTTTAAATTTTCTCCTAAGCATAGTGTATTGTAAATTCATGAAATTAATCACATATCCTCAGACTGTATTGTTCTGTGTATGTAATTTTTTATGAAGTGTTTGGAAGCTGCTCTTAAAAGATAAAAAAAAATAAAAATTATCTTTTTTACTGTAACTTTAATAAATTGCCATTAAATCATCGTTCAAGATATCCTAAATCCGTCCGCAATTTAGCATCGTCAGTATTTTGGCATCATGATAAAAAATGTTTCGTGTGATTTCCGTGTTTCTGCTTGAAGGAGTATTAATTTGTTTACAGCCCGTTTTTTTTAAAAACCCACATTAAAATAAATATAGCCGACTTCCTGTTGGTCGTAGCTAATGACTGTAAATTAGAAAGTTGTCCGGATTAATAAGAACAATTTATGTACCGAGTTTGGTGTCTGTAGCTAAAACTAACCCCCCCATTTTTGACAAAAGGTGGCGCTATAGAGTGCCTCTTCCACGCCTGTTTATGAGCTTTTTCCAGTGTCTAACTATCATTAATACTCATATGTGTGTTGAGTTTCATGACATTCTAAACATGTTATCTGCCTCAAAATCACCAGAAACGAATTTTCAACTTTGACACGTTGCCATGGTAACATAATTTTAGCTATCAATATTCCCTTCACAGTTTTACATCGGCCGTGTTTTGACATTATTCTGGTGAAGTTTGAAGCAAATCGAGTAAAAAGAAGATGCTGAATTCAAAGCATTTTGAAAACGACACACTTCCTGCAGCCAGTTGGTGGCGCTATAACTTTCAGTCATAATAGTCACATCTATCCGATCGGCATCATACAACGAACAAATCACTGAAGTTTGATCTGCATCATACAATGTATGTGGACGTTATTAGGCATTTCCTGGGTCTCATTTTTCGCCATAACTTCATCGCCTCGCCACGGGCAAACCGTTCGACATATCAAAAATATCTTCGCAATTTAGCGTCCCCAATGTCTTGAGATCATGTTCACCGAGTTTGGTGGCAATCGTATGGAAATCCTCAGAGGAGTATATCAAATTCCAGAGCATGCGCTTTTTAAACAGCCCTGAATAGCCGACTTCCTGTTGGGCGGAGCCTAAGACATGCTGCGTGAAAGTTGTTCAGCTCAATGAGTTCTATATGTGTACCGAGTTTCATATGAATACGTGCAAGTATGTGTGAGCTATACATCAAGCTTTCTGACAATTTTGCAGGGGGCGCCGTAGAGCCCCTGTGCCACGCCCGGGTCCCAGCCTCAGCGGCGTCCTAATGGCCGCAGGTTCCAATGTGTGTGCCAATTTTCAAGAGTTTTCGGGCACGTTAAGGCCCCCAAAAGTACCCGGATAGTCGAAATAAAAAATAATAAAAAAAAAAAAAAAAAAAAAAAAAAAAAAAAAAATAATAATAATCCTTAGGGGAACAATAGGGCCCTGCGCCTTACTGGCTTGGGCCCTAAATATAGCTGCAAGCAGCGATGACGGGCCCAAGCCGTCAGCATACGCCACCCCGGTGGCATCGATAAAACGGTGCCCAGCGAGCACACGCATCACAGTAACCCTCTGGCAGTTTGGTTTTAAGGGATACGGCAATTAAAGGGTTAATCCAAACCATCAACTCTGTGAAACACACACACACACAGAACAACATATAAAACTTTAAATTCTGTGAAAATATATTTTTCATTGGTAGTTCATGTTAGTTAATGCATTTACAAATGCTAACAAATGAGAAATTATTATAGTTACCAAAGGTTTTAATGATTTATAAGCATTTTTTAATGATTTATTTTTCCATTAACTAACATTAATAATTTTTTCTAACACAAATGAATAAAGTAAAAAATATATTGTTAATATTTAATGTTATTTGTGAATTAACCAATGTTAAAAAACAACATTATTTAACTGTTGTTAATTTACATCATTAATAAATATATACCATTTAATGTTGATCAAAATCAATTCCAAAATGTGTTAATATATTATTACATTTTAATGTTTTATCTTTTGAACATGACTATTTTTCTAATATTACAAATATTTTGTTCATTGTTAGTTCATTGTAAGTTCATACTATCAATGAAGAATTAACATGCTGTAAAAAATATATTTTTCATTGTTAGTTCATGTTAATTAATGCCTTCCCTACTGTTAACAAATGAGACTTAATTATAAAGTGTTATCAAAACCTTTAATGCTTTATAAGCATTTTTTAAGGATTTTATTGAGATGTTTAAACAGACCCCCTCTCTCTCTCTCTCCCCCTCCACACTCACTGAACTCACACAGTCAGTCACTCACCCAGTCACCTACCGCACACATTAGAAGCACAGAGACAGGAGATCTCTGATAGTTTTAAAATGTTCTCCTCCGCATAGTGTATTGTAAATTCATGAATTAATCACATATCCTCAGACTGTCTTGTTCTGTGTATGTAATTTTTTATGAAGTGTTTGGAAGCTGCTCTTAAAAGAAAAAAAAAAAAAAAGTTTTCTCTTTTTTACTGTAACTTTAATAAATTGCCATTAAAACGCAGTTCAAGATATCCTAAATCTGTCTGCAATTAGCATCTTCAGTATTTTGGCATCGTGAGAAAAAATATTTGGTGTGATTTCCGTGTTTCTGATTGGAGGAGTATGAATTTGTTTACAGCGCGTTTAAAAAAAAAAAAAACCCACATTAAAATAAATATAGCCGACTTCCTGTTGGTCGTAGCTAATGACTGTAAATTAGAAAGTTGTCCGGATTAATAAGAACAATTTATGTACCGAGTTTGGTGTCTGTAGCTATCATTATATATATATATATATATATATATATAAAATCATTAATAATTATATACCATTTAATATTGATCAATATTAATTCCAAAATGTGTTAATATATTATTAAATTTTAAAGTTTATCTTTTGAACATGACTATTTTTCTAACATTAAAAAGATTAATAAATGCTTAAAAAAAAATTGTTCTTTGTTAGTTCATACTATCATGGAAGAATTAACATGCTGTAAAAATATATTTTTCATTGTTAGTTCAGTTAATTAATGCATTTCCTAATGTTAAGAAATGAGACCTTATTATAAAGTGTTATAAAAATCTTTAATGATTTATAAGCATTTTTTTAAGATTTTAAAAAACAGACCCTCTCTCTCTCTTTCTCTCTCTCACCCACTGCCTCAATCCACACAGTCACTGACAGCCCACCCCACCCCCACCCCTCAATCAGAGGCAGACTGGCAGGAGCTCTCACTCAGCAGTTTAATAACTCTCTGATAGTTTTTTAATTTTCTGCTCTCCATAGTGTATTGTAAATTCATGAAATTAATCACATATCCTCAGACTGTATTGTTATGTGCATGTAATTTTTTATGAAGTGTTTGGAAGCTGCTCTTAAAAGATAAAAAAAAAAAAAAAATCTATTTTTTACAGTAACTTTAATAAATTGCCATTAAATCATCGTTCAAGATATCCTAAATCCGTCCGCAATTTAGCATCTTCAGTATTTTGGCATCATGAGAAAAAATGTTTGGTGTGATTTACGTGTTTCTGTTTGGAGGAGTATGAATTTGTTTACAGCCTGTTTTAAAAAAAAACCCACTTTAAAATAAATATAGCCGACTTCCTGTTGGTCGTAGCTAATGACTGTAAATTAGAAAGTTGTCCGGATTAATAAGAACAATTTATGTACCGAGTTTGGTGTCTGTAGCTAAAACTAACCCCCCCATTTTTGACAAAAGGTGGCGCTATAGAGTGCCTCTTCCACGCCCGTTTATGAGCTTTTTCCAGTGTCTAACTATCATTAATACTCATATGTGTGTTGAGTTTCATGACATTCTAAACATGTTATCTGCCTCAAAATCACCAGAAACGAATTTTCAACTTTGACACGTTGCCATGGCAACATAATTTTAGATATCAATATTCCCTTCACAGTTTTACATCGGCCGTGTTTTGACATTATTCTGGTGAAGTTTGAAGCAAATCGAGTAAAAATAAGATGCTGAATTCAAAGCATTTTGAAAATGACACACTTCCTGCAGCCAGTTGGTGGCGCTATAACTTTCAGTCATAATAGTCACATCTATCCGATCGGCATCATACAACGAACAAACCACTGAAGTTTGATCTACATCATACAATGTATGTGGACGTTATTAGGCATTTCCTGGGTCTCATTTTTCGCCATAACTTCATCGCCTCGCCACGGGCAAACCGTTCGACATATCAAAAATATCTTCGCAATTTAGCGTCCCCAATGTCTTGAGATCATGTTCACCGAGTTTGGTGGCAATCGTATGGAAATCCTCAGAGGAGTATATCAAATTCCAGAGCATGCGCTTTTTAAACAGCCCTGAATAGCCGACTTCCTGTTGGGCGGAGCCTAAGACATGCAGCGTGAAAGTTGTTCGGCTCAATGAGTTCTATATGTGTACCGAGTTTCATATGAATACGTGCAAGTATGTGTGAGCTATACATCAAGCTTTCTGACAATCTTCCAGGGGGCGCCGTAGAGCCCCTGTGCCACGCCCGGGTCCCAGCGTCTGTGGCGTCCTAATGGCCGCAGGTTCCAATGTGCGTGCCAATTTTC
Source organism: Barbus barbus (assembly GCF_936440315.1). NCBI lineage: Eukaryota > Metazoa > Chordata > Actinopteri > Cypriniformes > Cyprinidae > Barbus > Barbus barbus. The sequence goes on along the minus strand of NC_136736.1, from coordinate 21,785,162 downwards.
AAGAGTTTTCGGGCACGTTAAGGCCCCCAAAAGTACCCGGATAGTCGAAATAAAAAATAATAAAAAAAAAAAAAATAATAATATAGCTGCGAGCAGCGATGACGGGCCCAAGCCGTCAGCATACGCCACCCCGGTGGCATCGATAAAACGGTGCCCAGCGAGCACAAGCATTACAGTAACCCTCTGGCAGTTTGGTTTTAAGGGATACGGCAATTAAAGGGTTAATCCAAACCATCAACTCTGTGAAACACACACACACACAGAACAACATATAAAACTTTAAATTCTGTGAAAATATATTTTTCATTGGTAGTTGATGTTAGTTAATGCATTTACTAATGCTAACAAATGAGAAATTATTATAGTTACCAAAGGTTTTAATGATTTATTTTTCCATTAACTAACATGAATATTTTTTTCTAACACAAATGAATAAAGTAAAAAATATATTGTTAATATTTAATGTTATTTGTGAATTAACCAATGTTAAAAAACAACATTATTTAACTGTTGTTAATTTACATCATTAATAAATATATACCATTTAATGTTGATCAAAATCAATTCCAAAATGTGTTAATATATTATTACATTTTAAAGTTTTATCTTTTGAACATGACTATTTTTCTAATATTAAAAATATTTTGTTCATTGTTAGTTCGTTGTAAGTTCATACTATCAATGAAGAATTAACATGCTGTAAAAAATATATTTTTCATTGTTAGTTCATGTTAATTAATGCATTCCCTACTGTTAACAAATGAGACTTAATTATAAAGTGTTATCAAAACCTTTAATGCTTTATAAGCATTTTTTAAGGATTTTATTGAGAAGTTTAAACAGACCCTCTCTCTCTCTCTCTCTCTCTCTCTCTCTCTCTCCCCCTCCACACTCACTGAACTCACACAGTCAGTCACCCACCCAGTCACCCACCGCACACATTAGAAGCAGTGACAGGAGATCTCTGATAGTTTTTAAATTTTCTCCTCTCCATAGTGTATTGTAAATTCATGAAATTAATCACATATCCTCAGACTGTATTGTTCTGTGTATGTAATTTTTTATGAAGTGTTTGGAAGCTGCTCTTAAAAGATAAAAAAAAAAAAGTTCTCTTTTTTCTGTAACTTTAATAAATTGCCATTAAATCATCGTTCAAGATATCCTAAATCCGTCCACAATTTAGCATCTTCAGTATTTTGGCATCATGAGAAAAAATGTTTGGTGTGATTTCTGTGTTTCTGCTTGAAGGAGTATGAATTTGTTTACAGCCTGTTTAAAAAAAACCCACATTAAAATAAATATAGCCGACTTCCTGTTGGTCGTAGCTAATGACTGTAAATTAGAAAGTTGTCCGGATTAATAAGAACAATTTATGTACCGAGTTTGGTGTCTGTAGCTATCATTATATATATATATATATATATACACATTAATAATTATATACCATTTAATGTTGTTCAATATTAATTCCAAAATGTGTTAATATATTATTAAATTTTAAAGTTTATCTTTTGAACATGACTATTTTTCTAACATTAAAAAGATTAATAAATGCTTTAAAAAAAAATTGTTCTTTGTTAGTTCATACTATCCTGGAAGAATTAACATGCTGTAAAAATATATTTTTCATTGTTAGTTCACGTTAATTAATGCATTTCCTAATGTTAAGAAATGAGACCTTATTATAAAGTGTTATCAAAACCTTTAATGCTTTATAAGCATTTTTTAAGGATTTTATTGAGAAGTTTAAACAGACCCTCTCTCTCTCTCTCTTTCTCTCCCCCTCCCCCTCCACACTCACTAAACTCACACAGTCAGTCACCCACCCAGTCACCTACCGCACACATTAGAAGCACAGAGACAGGAGAACTCTGATAAGTTTGAAAATTTTCTTTTCGCCATAGTGTATTGTAAATTCATGAAATAATCACATATCCTCAGACTGTCTTGTTCTGTGTATGTAATTTTTTATGAAGTGTTTGGAAGCTGCTCTTAAAAGATTAAAAAAAAAAAAGTGTTCTTTTTTACTGTAACTTTAATAAATTTCCATTAAATCATCGTTCAAGATATCCTAAATCCGTCCGCAATTTAGCATCATCAGTATTTTGGCATCATGACAAAAAATGTTTGGTGTGATTTCCGTGTTTCTGATTGGAGGAGTATGAATTTGTTTACAGCCCGTTTAAAAAAAAAAAACACACATTAAAATAAATATAGCCGACTTCCTGTTGGTCGTAGCTAATGACTGTAAATTAGAAAGTTGTCCGGATTAATAAGAACAATTTATATACCGAGTTTGGTGTCTGTAGCTATCATATATATATATATATATATATATATATATATACAAATTAATAATTATATACCATTTAATGTTGATCAATATTAATTCCAAAATGTGTTAATATATTATTAAATTTTAAAGTTTATCTTTTGAACATGACTATTTTTCTAACATTAAAAAGATTAATAAATGCTTTAAAAAAAATTGCTCTTTGTTATTTCATACTATCATGGAAGAATTAACATGCTGTAAAAATATATTTTTCATTGTTAGTTCACGTTAATTAATGCATTTCCTAATGTTAAGAAATGAGACCTTATTATAAAGTGTTATCAAAATCTTTAATGATTTATAAGCATTTTTTTAAGATTTTAAAAAACAGACCCTCTCTCTCTTTCTCTCTCTCACCCACTGGCTCAATCCACACTCAATCCACACAGTCACTCACACAGTCACTCACAGCCCACCCCCACCCCTCACTCAGCAGCAGTGACAGGGAGCTCTCACTCAGAGGCAGGCTGGCAGGGAGCTCTCACTCAAAAGCAGCTCTGATAGTTTTTAAATTTTCTCCTCCGCATAGTGTATTGTAAATTCATGAAATTAATCACATATCCTCAGACTGTATTGTTCTGTGTATGTAATTTTTTATGAAGTGTTTGGAAGCTGCTCTTAAAAGATAAAAAAAAAAAAGTTCTCTTTTTTCTGTAACTTTAATAAATTGCCATTAAATCATCGTTCAAGATATCCTAAATCCGTCCACAATTTAGCATCTTCAGTATTTTGGCATCATGAGAAAAAATGTTTGGTGTGATTTCTGTGTTTCTGCTTGAAGGAGTATGAATTTGTTTACAGCCTGTTTAAAAAAAACCCACATTAAAATAAATATAGCCGACTTCCTGTTGGTCGTAGCTAATGACTGTAAATTAGAAAGTTGTCCGGATTAATAAGAACAATTTATGTACCGAGTTTGGTGTCTGTAGCTATCATTATATATATATATATACACATTAATAATTATATACCATTTAATGTTGTTCAATATTAATTCCAAAATGTGTTAATATATTATTAAATTTTAAAGTTTATCTTTTGAACATGACTATTTTTCTAACATTAAAAAGATTAATAAATGCTTTAAAAAAAAATTGTTCTTTGTTAGTTCATACTATCCTGGAAGAATTAACATGCTGTAAAAATATATTTTTCATTGTTAGTTCACGTTAATTAATGCATTTCCTAATGTTAAGAAATGAGACCTTATTATAAAGTGTTATCAAAACCTTTAATGCTTTATAAGCATTTTTTAAGGATTTTATTGAGAAGTTTAAACAGACCCTCTCTCTCTCTCTCTTTCTCTCCCCCTCCCCCTCCACACTCACTAAACTCACACAGTCAGTCACCCACCCAGTCACCTACCGCACACATTAGAAGCACAGAGACAGGAGAACTCTGATAAGTTTGAAAATTTTCTTTTCGCCATAGTGTATTGTAAATTCATGAAATAATCACATATCCTCAGACTGTCTTGTTCTGTGTATGTAATTTTTTATGAAGTGTTTGGAAGCTGCTCTTAAAAGATAAAAAAAAAAAAGTGTTCTTTTTTACTGTAACTTTAATAAATTTCCATTAAATCATCGTTCAAGATATCCTAAATCCGTCCGCAATTTAGCATCATCAGTATTTTGGCATCATGACAAAAAATGTTTGGTGTGATTTCCGTGTTTCTGATTGGAGGAGTATGAATTTGTTTACAGCCCGTTTAAAAAAAAAAAAACACACATTAAAATAAATATAGCCGACTTCCTGTTGGTCGTAGCTAATGACTGTAAATTAGAAAGTTGTCCGGATTAATAAGAACAATTTATATACCGAGTTTGGTGTCTGTAGCTATCATATATATATATATATATATATATATATATATATATATATATACAAATTAATAATTATATACCATTTAATGTTGATCAATATTAATTCCAAAATGTGTTAATATATTATTAAATTTTAAAGTTTATCTTTTGAACATGACTATTTTTCTAACATTAAAAAGATTAATAAATGCTTTAAAAAAAATTGCTCTTTGTTATTTCATACTATCATGGAAGAATTAACATGCTGTAAAAATATATTTTTCATTGTTAGTTCACGTTAATTAATGCATTTCCTAATGTTAAGAAATGAGACCTTATTATAAAGTGTTATCAAAATCTTTAATGATTTATAAGCATTTTTTTAAGATTTTAAAAAACAGACCCTCTCTCTCTTTCTCTCTCTCACCCACTGGCTCAATCCACACTCAATCCACACAGTCACTCACACAGTCACTCACAGCCCACCCCCACCCCTCACTCAGCAGCAGTGACAGGGAGCTCTCACTCAGAGGCAGGCTGGCAGGGAGCTCTCACTCAAAAGCAGCTCTGATAGTTTTTAAATTTTCTCCTCCGCATAGTGTATTGTAAATTCATGAAATTAATCCCATAACCTCAGACTGTATTGTTCTGTGTATGTAATTTTTTATGAAGTGTTTGGAAGCTGCTCTTAAAAGATAAAAAAAAAATGTTTTTTCTTGTTTACTGTAACTTTAATAAATTTCCATTAAATCATCGTTCAAGATATCCTAAATCCGTCCGCAATTTAGCATCATCAGTATTTTGGCATCATGAGAAAAAATGTTTGGTGTGATTTCCGTGTTTCTGTTTGGAGGAGTATGAATTTGTTTACAGCCCGTTTAAAAAAAAAACCCACATTAAAATAAATATAGCCGACTTCCTGTTGGTCGTAGCTAATGACTGTAAATTAGAAAGTTGTCCGGATTAATAAGAACAATTTATGTACCGAGTTTGGTGTCTGTAGCTAAAACTAACCCCCCCATTTT